>NC_134013.1:40402500-40630000 GCF_040712315.1 Castanea sativa
TGCTACTTAAACATATGAACAATTTTTTTTTCCAACATCATCATGGCATAAATAATAGAAAACAAAAAAAATATACGCAAAAATACCAAAAATAAAATAAATGCTAGCATGCGCTTCCAGTTGTTTTGCTACTAACATATTTGCTGAAAATTAAGAAAAAGAGAATATAGACACTAACCTTAAGTGCAGAACAAAAGACTGAAGCTGAAATCTGGACCCACTAGACCGCGACTTGCTCCAAAAAACTTTCTAGAAGTGAGAATTCGGAGAAATGAGTTGGAAATGGTCAAAATGGAGCTTTGAGGCCAATTTATAGGCCTCTGTAAGGCCTGGGCAGCCCGTCACACCTTTAGTGGTCATCAGGTCTACTTGGCGCACCTTTTGCAGCCGCTGGTCAACATTGATCGGGTCAACGATGACCGGTTGATTGTTGACAAAAAAAAAAAACAGATTTTTTGCCTAGCATCAAGGACCAAGTTAGAGGCAACTTTTCTAGACCAACTGTAGCAGCTCAACCTTGTCAAGTAAGGTTGGTTTCGACCCATGAACAACGCCGTTTCCACACACAATTTTGAGGCAACAAAATGCAAAATCACGTTCTTTATCTAACACCTCTCCTTACCATCAAGATGTCAGATAAAGAAGGGGTTGCTGTAGATACTGTATTTTGTCTACCTTCGATTTGCGTGACGAAATCTAAAAATCTCAAAAAAATTAACTTTTCTCCAAGGGGCTATGGAAACATCTATGATAGGCCAAAAACGTATTGACCCCTTGTGATTGATTAAGTTGATTAATTAGCCAAGTTTATTAATTAATCAAATTAACATGCAAATGAGTGGTAGCACAAACAAATCACCAATAAACTAAAGTGCAGCGGAAAATAAATTGACACGGTGATTTGTTTACGAATGGGGAAAACCTCCAAGGCAAAAATCCCACCGGGTGATTTTAAGGTCACCACTCCCGAGAATCCACTATTATCACAACAAGCGGTTACAAGTAAAGGAATCCCAGTACCTTATACCAACCTACAGTTGAACCCTTACCCCAATACCCAATTGGACTTGTTCTGTAGTGACAATATCTCATTTTCAATGCACGGCTCCCAGTACGTGACTAACCAATTTTTGCGGATCCCAGTACGCGACTTCAATCACCAACTTGTGAAAGATGTTGGCTGCAAAGTTCTTCAGTTCATCCTTACAATGAAGAACGAGAAGATGCTTGGTTACAAAACCCTTCTTCACAAAGAGATGAACTAGGGCAAACTTTGTCTCCAGTCACAAATTGCTTGGACAAGCTTTGCTCAATGCTTGTGCAACTTGTGCTTACTTTGACGGCCCTTAAAATAATCCTTTTATATATCTAGGGTTATGAGAAAAGAAGGCCCAAAGACATGCCCACAGATCAGAATCAAAACAGTACTGAAAAACTGTTTTTCCGTAATCTTGATAGCTAGAGGTGTCGAGGTGCTGTCAAGAAGCTATCGAGCCACGGGGCTGGAACAGCTTCGTAAAGCTCGATAGATGCAGCTATCGAGCCAGCTGTCGAGCTTTAATGAAGAGCACTTCTCAGCTTGTTTCTTGGACAGACTTGCATGGCTTTAACACTTGATCTTGAAACCTTGTTTCTTGAAGTATCAAAAACATCTTAGATCTACCCAATTACAAGTAAAGTGCGTTTTGTCAAAGGATTAGCCAATTATATAAAATAATGACATATGTTCTTAACAATTGAACCACATATATCCTAACAATCTAGATTGACGTGACACAACTCGTTCGGGCATTAGAGCACTCAAAGTGCCTTTTTAGGTCAAATTGACCAAAATGCCCCTAGGCAACCTAGAATTACAAAGGTCAAAATTGGTCAAAATGATCTCAAAACAACATTTTTCATATTTCTACATCAAACTCGAGCTACTCGGTGATTTTTGTCAAGTTTAACCTAGAGTTGACTCTCGACGGCCCCAGAAACCCTAATTTTGATATGACCATCGGAACAGGTTGAAACTAGCGTCATCACAAAAATTATTGTATTCCTTTTACAACGACTATTCACAAGTCGAAATTGGAGTCAAAACGGCTGAGATATCTTGAAAATCGTGCAAGGCACATCAGCTCGTTTCTCGAGGCTATAACTTTTTATCCAACCGTTGGATTTCAAAATTCTCTAGCTTTCTAGAAAATACACATCCAGACCTTTTCAAGGACACTAGGATTAGTTTAATTCTAGTCCGAGAAGGCCTCCATCAGGCCGTTACAAGGCGGTGGCCACTTAGCTGAAGAGTCACAAAATCTTTATAAATACCCCCTGACCCCCCTCAGATAAATATTATAAAAAAAAAGGCGTTTTGGAGCTGGGTTCTGGGCAGATTCTCTCTCTTTTCTCTACATTCCTCTCCCAAAACACATAAAAAAACCTTTGATTCCTCTCTTTTCTCAACAATCAAAAGGTAGTGTTCTTGCACTCTTTTTCCTCTTCTTGGTCTTTGGACCTTGGATTTGAGGCTTAAAGGGTGTAGATGTAGTTTTTTAGCTACAATCTACACCCTTTGTTTTATCTTGCTTTATAATATGCTTTGTTTAAAAGATACCTAGCTTGATACCTAGTTTTCCTATCATTTTCTTGCTTTATCTTGATTCCTAGCATGTCTCCTTGCTTTTTGCCATGTTTTAATGCTTTGATGATGTTAGCCTAGCCTTCTTGGCTAGGATATGCCTAAATATTGTGTTTGTGCTTAGATCCATGTGCCTAGATGCCTTTTAGCATGCCTATGTGTAGACACTCAATATTACATCCATTATATAATTTTGGAAGATGATTAAAATGACCATTTCAAATGCCCAAAAAAATAATAGTTGCATTACATGCATTATGATGATGCAAAGAAGATCAGTAGGTTGGATGCTTCGAACTTGAAAGGACCACTTGCTCTCTCTGCGGCCTGAAGAAAAAAGAAAAGCGAATCAAAGGTGACCGGGGGTGCCGGCCAAAAACCCTCCGATGGCAAAGTTAGTTTTTCTCTCTATATTTTTGGAGTTCCAACTTTTTTGGAGTCAAATTCACATACCTTTGCCTTGTCTGAATCAGTCTTTATATAGTGCCTTCATAGACGGTTATCGAAATTGGAACCTCCCTTGGATTCAAGGAGGCTTAAACGTAACTGCCATAACCGTTTAGGAGTTACACTTCTATTTCACAACGGATACATGACAGTTATGCGTGGGATAAGGGATTGTCACATTATATTCGGAGATTCTCCTAAGTATGATACCCTCGTCCTGGAATTCCTTCATCGAGTGTGCCTGTTAATTCCAAGTGTAGCATCCTCGTCCACGAATTTTTATGTGGACGAGTCCTCTCGGGGCAGGCTGTGCGCATCCCATGGACGAGGGATGTAGCTTCACTATCACCCTCAGGACGGCCTTGTCCGTTACCCTTGTCCTGAGGATAACTCCTGGACGGTTGCCGAGGTGATGACCGTCCAGGGACGATCTGAGCGTTTTCATCCCACATCAGTTGCCCCTCGTCCAGGAGTTATGCAATGTATCAACAGATTTTAAAACGCACTACGTGTCGCACATCCATAGGGGGTTAGTCAACTGGTTTACTCCTCCGAGGCATGCGCCACGTGTCGCCTTCTAATTGGGTCCGTCGTTGCGGTTACCGAGACTTTTCTGCCTATAAATAGTGGTTTCTCTCTCATGCCCCTTTCACTTTTTCAAATTTTCTGCTTTGACACTCTCGTCCGTCGCTTCGTCTAAGAATATCCTCAGCGTCCTTAGTGTCCCTCGTCTAGAGCCAGGTAATCTTTCTACACTTATTCTAGCTTTCCTTTTTAAGTGTTAGGATGTTTTCGATGGCCTCCTGCTCGTCTAGCGACAGTGTGGTCGGGGCCATAGACGAGTATCACGACGACTCTAGTTATGACACCTCTAGTAATGTCAGTAGTAGTAGTGGTCACACAACCGAGGAATACACATCTAGTGTTCCTGGAATCCCTGTAGAAGCCTTTCAAGAGAGTATTAGGATGAGGACAGCCTCTGGGGCTGACACCTCGATGAGCTCCCCGCCGTCCTCCCCTTTGGACGAACGGGAAACCGTATATAGTTGTGCTCTAGAGGTTCCTTCTAGGACGGACGAGAGAAGGTTAGATGCCCTTAGGACTTGGTTTCAGATTCCTGATGATCTAAACCCTAGGTTAGCTGTCCGAGGTGAATGGTGTTGCCAGCCTCGTTTTGGAATAGGTATTTATGAAGCTTATTTGTTAGGGGGGCTTAGACTTTCTTTGAATGCCATTGCTAGGGAATTACTCACTAGGCTGGGCTTGGGAGTGTGTCAGCTTAACCCCAACGCATGGAGACTAATTGTCTCCATGCAAGTCTCATGGATGGAGGTGTTTGACGGGGACCGTCCTATCACCGTGGACGAGTTCTTGTACTGCTATAAACCCTCCGAGATAAATCAATCTCGAGGCTTCCATCAGTTCACAGCTAGGGGCAATGACTGTAGACTGATTAAGTCTTTGCCCTCGTCTGACGGAAACTGGAAGATGGAATTTTTCTTCGTCTCTGGTTTCTGGGCGGGGCATCCCGTTAAGATTGGTAGAGACTCGTTTGCTCCTTATACTGGAGACATAGGGAACCTTCGTCCAGAAGGTATGTTATGCTCTTCTTTTTTATTTCTTTTTTATTATACTTTCTATTTGGACGATGGTCTAACCTTAACTTCCTTCTTGCCTTTCCAGTCGTTGGACGACCTTCTTTGAGCAAGCTCCACCGCGACCGCGTCCACAGGGCCCGTCTACATTCTGAACGAGACTTTCACTCGTTAGTGACCCTTAAGCGTCTACACAAGTGGGGACTCGGCCCTGAACCGTCCGTCGAAGCTTTAGCACACGAGCTAACTACCCGTAGACGTGAGTGCTCCTCTCAAGATATGCATTTTTTCATTTTTGTTTTATTATTATTATTATTATTATTATTATTATTATTATTATTATTATTATTATTATTATTATTATTATTATTATTATTATTATTTATTATTATTATTATTTTTATTTTATTTTTTTAGGGATGGCAACCATGAAGGGAAACAAGGGGAAGGAAGTGGTCGACGAGGTAGCTAGACCTGAACCTCAGACCCAGCCTCGTCCTGCTTTAGGAGAAAAAAGGAAAAGCTTGTCCAAGCATGTGGACTTGGCTAGCTTGCCAAGTCGTCGGGGGAAGAAGGCTAAGTCTGGGCCGTCCAGGGCTGAAACTGCTAGGCCTGAACTTCCTCCCCAGCCGCCCGTCCTGGTCGTTGACGTAGACTCGTCCACGCCCCTTAGTGTCACTCCGTCCAAGTCCCCTACTCCTGACTCGTCCCAACCTCCTTAAAGGATTTCTACTAATTTATTGGAGAACGAGGATCTGGCTTGGGAACGATTCCAAGAGGCTGTGAAGGGCGAAGACGTAGCTGCGTTCTATGACATGTCCTTGAAGGAGTTCGAGCACTCCGGCGTCCACGATCTCTTCAAGGTGACCATTTTCGCCTCGTCTTGGCTTATCCATATTTGCCCAATGTTATTTCTATCTTCTGAACTTTTTACTCTTCCATGTAGGCAATGTCAAAGTTCATAGCTGCGTCCAGGCAGGCCACAGAGATGGACAGGACGAGGATCCTTCTAGAGAAGAGAATAGAAGAGATCAAGAACGACTGCAGGACGTGGGCGGAGGTGGCGAACAAGGCCAATGACGAGGCTGAGGAGCTGAAGGCTTTGGTGGGGGAGCTGAAGTCCGACGCTGCCAAGAAGGACGACCGTCTTGAACTTCTTCAAAGGGAGAATGACGAGCTGAGTCTACTTCTTAAGAAAGCTAAAGACGAGGCAGTGGAGGAATTCAAAGCGTCCAAAGAGTTCACTGACCTGATGGATACGAACTACGCAGCAGGGTTTGAGGATTTTAGGATGGACGCTATGGACAACTTTCCTGAAGTTGACTTTAGCACCATTAAACTCAACCTTGCTGCTGCTACAAGTTCTCTCGTCCATACAGGCTCAGACGATGTCAACATCGAGGACGACGCTTCTACCAAACCGGCTCAGGACGACCCCAACATTGATGCCCCTTCCTCTTGAAGAAAATGTTTCTTTTCAACCAATTGTTATTGTTGTTTAGCTTTCTTTTCTTTCTTTTTTTATTTAAAATGTATTTAAGAATTTGAAATGTATTCAAGTACAATTACCTCGTCTAGAGTATTATGGACGAGTTCATGAACAATGCCTTTTAATGCTTATTTTATAAGGGTTTTTGGACGGTTGCCGTCTACCCTCTTTAGGCTATAGAATATCTTTTTTATTTGTTATCTATTGTATGGACAAGCTTATATGCCATCATTTATGCAATTGTCTTTCAAACAATGCTCTAACTGTTGAATGATCGTCTACACGATCTTTTTATGGACGACCCACTTAGGACGATGACGATGAGTGCATTACTTCTGCTTGTCCTTTAGGCCATTATTACTCGCCTTCTCGTAATAAGTTCATAATGTTTATGTTTTCTCGTCTTGACGAGTGCTCGTCTTTGGAACGTTATACCTTAATGCTTATTTTTCTTTCTTAGACGGGTGGGCCTTGGCCTTTTTTCCTTTTGCTTTATACTCATTTGAAGGAAAATCTTAGACGAGTATTCCTAGGCTTCTTTCTCTTGCTTTATCCTTTCTAAAGGAAAGCTTTGGACGAGAAGGCCTTGGCTTCTTCCTCTTTGCTTTATCCTTTTTAAAGGAAAGCTTTGGACGAGAAGGCCTTGGCTTCTTTCTCTTTGTTTTATCCTTTTTAAAGGAAAGCTTTGCACGAGTGTTTCTGGGTCCGAAGTTTTCAATTCGTCTTAGGCTTTTGCCCCTTCTGTGGGTATTATGGAAACTAAATCTATGCATCAAATACATAAGAAATCCAAACCATATTATTACATGAACATTGTTCACAAACGCGGCACATGCTTATAAGCTAGTGCCTTATTGAGATACTTAAGTACATAGCCTCGTCTTTCATAAGCTGGTCTGTAAGTAGTGCAAAAGTTTAAGAACTAGTGCACTTTTATTCATAACACACCATAATAGTAGTAAAAGCAAAAGTAAGTATAAGCAAACACGCAAATCATAGCTGTAATTTTGCCACTGACTTTCCTCGTCCCTGCTCATCACTGATAGTACCTTCTCAAGTGTTCCACGTTCCAGGGATGCTCTAACTTCCGCCCGTCCAGGGCTTCCAGGTAGTAGGACCCCTGCCTCTTGCAGTTGATTACCCTGTAGGGTCCTTCCCAATTGGGTCCCAGTTTTCCATGAGCTGGGTTCCTGGTCGCCAAGGAGACCCTTTTGAGGACAAGGTCCCCCACACCGAACCGTCTGGGCTTTACCATGGCATCATGTTGTCTGGCCATGAGATTTTTGTACCTTGCCGTCCTTTGCTCCGCATCCATTCTTACCTCGTCAATAAGATCGAGGTCAAGGCGAAGTTGTTCCCCGTTGTCTTTCTCCTGGTACTCCCTCACTCGGTGACTTGCCATATGGACCTCCGCTGGTATGACAGCTTCACTCCCATAGGCTAGTTTAAAAGGGGTCTCTCCTGTCGGAGTTCGTGCAGTCGTCCTATAGGCCCAAAGAACACCTGGTAGCTCGTCTGGCCATATCCCTTTTGCCCCCTCGAGCCGAGTCTTGATGATTTTCAGCAGGGATCGGTTTGCTACTTCTGCTTGTCCATTTGCCTGTGGATGGGAGGGTGAAGAATAGTGATTCTTGATCCCAAAATGATTGCAAAAGTCACTATTCCTTACCCTCCCACCCACAGGCAAATGGACGTCCGTTGTCAGATACTAATACCCTGGGTACTCCGAACCTACATAGGATATTCTTCCATACAAAATTTTTCACATTCTGCTGAGTGATTGCTGCAAGAGGCTCGGCTTCTACCCACTTGGTAAAGTAATCTATTCCTACCACCAAAAACTTCATCTGTCGGATTCCCATGGGGAAGGGGCCTAGGATGTCCAGTCCCCATTGTGCGAAGGGCCATGGGGCCATCATTGGGGTCTAGTATTCTGACGGTTGTCTAGGCACATTGTTGTAGCGCTGGCATTGGTCACATACCTTGACATAAGCTTTAGCATCTGCCTGCATTGTAGGCCAATAGTAGCCGGCACGGACGATTTTATGGACTAGCGACCTTGCTCCTGAATGATTTCCACACGATCCTTTGTGAACTTCCCTTAGAACATAGTTTGACTCGTCAGGAGCCAAGCATCTTAAGTAAGGTTGGGAAAAACCTCGCTTGTACAACACTTCATTTATGAGGACATACTTGGCCGACCTGACCCTTAACTTTCTCGCTTCATCCTTGTCTTCTGGAAGCCTTCCATCTTTGAGGTAAATCATTATCGGACTCATCCAATTCTCTCCTCCTCCTATCTGCTGTATGTCAGGGATGTCTATGCTCGGCATATATTGGATGTTGTCGAACTCGTCTATGACCCCTGCCGAAGCGGCTTTCGCCAAGGCGTCTGCTTCCGCATTCTCCTCCCTAGGAAGTTGAATAAAACTTATGGCTGAAAATTTTCGTGCAAGGCGCTTCACTTTGTTGAGATATTTCTTCATTCGATCTTCCTTAACATCACACATCCCATTCACTTGGTTAATGACCAGTTGAGAGTCTCCTCTGATTGTTAACGACTCTGCCCCCAAGGACTTGGCTAATTCCAATCCCTTGAGTAGAGCCTCGTACTCAGCCTCGTTGTTGGTAGTTTGATACTGCAGACGGGCCGCGTACTCCAACCTATCACCCTCCGGGGACTTCAGTACAATTCCAATCCCTCCTGCATACAGTGTGGACGATCCGTCTACGTTAACCACCCACATTTCATTTCCTTCATCCTTGTTCAGGTCGTCCTGGCTGGGGGTGAATTCTGCGATGAAATCTACCAACGCCTGCGCCTTTATCGTACTCCTTGGGAGGTATCTAACATCAAATTCGCTGAGCTCAACGGCCCACTGCACTAGCCGTCCAGCAGCTTCCAACTTGCTCATCGCCTTTTTTATGGGGTGGTCTGTTAGGACGTTGATGACGTGTGCCTGAAAATAGTGTCTCAGCTTCCTAGAAGCCGTGATTAATGCGAAGGCTAGTTTCTCCATCATCGGGTATCGTCCTTCTGCCCCTCTCATCGCGTGGCTTGTGTAATAGACCGGTTTTTGGATTCTCCCATCTTCTCTGACTAACGCTGAGCTTACTGCGTGTGGGGACACTGCCAAGTACAAGTACAACTCTTCCCCAGGTACAGACGGACTCAACAATGGTGCCGTCATGAGATACGTCTTCAAGTCTTGGAAGGCCTGTTGGCACTCGTCTGTCCATTCAAAAGCCTTCCTAAGGACTTTAAAAAATGGTAAACATTTGTCAGTAGCTTTCGATACAAACCTGTTGAGGGCGGCGACTCGTCCAGTAAGAGACTGGACTTCCTTGATATTTTTCGGTGGCTCCATGTTCAGTATTGCCTGGATTTTATCTGGATTCGCCTCAATTCCCCTGTGCGACACCATAAACCCCAAGAATTTCCCGGATGAAACCCCGAAAGCACACTTGCTCGAATTTAATTTCATGTTGTACCGTCGCAACGTATCAAAAGTCTCTTGAAGGTCGTCCAGATGTTTATCCTCGTCCTGGCTCTTCACCAGCATGTCGTCCACATAAACCTCCATATTTCGCCCGATTTGAGGACGGAACATATGGTTAACCAGCCTTTGGTAAGTCACCCCCGCATTCTTCAAACCGAAGGGCATTACCTTGTAGCAATACAACCCTTGGCTCGTGATGAATGAGGTCTTCTCCTGATCCGCTTCATCCATCTGTATCTGGTTATAACCCGAGAAAGCGTCCATGAAGCTAAGTATCCTGTGACCTGCCGTTGAGTCCACTAACTGGTCAATGCGTGGCAATGGATAGCTATCCTTGGGGCAAGCTTTGTTTAGATCAGTGAAGTCCATGCACATTCGCCACTTGCCATTAGCTTTCTTGACCATGACCACGTTCGCCAACCAATCCGGGTAATGAACTTCTCGGATGAACTTCGCGGCGACCAACTTCTGCACCTCTTCTTTAACGGCATTGTCTCGCTCGAGAGCGAAAACTCTTTTCTTTTGATGCACTGATTTCGAATAGGGACACACGTTCAGGCTATGGGTAATGATGCTCGGATCAATGCCGGGCATGTCCTCATGACTCCATGCAAAGACATCGAGGCTTTTCTTCAGAAACCGAATCAAAGCGTGCTTTGCCCCCTCTTCCATGCTCGCCCCAACTCTAGTAGACTTCTCGGGCTGGTTATCGTCCAAAGGGACGTCCTCTAATGCTTCAGTGGGCTCAGCCATGACCCTTCTTCCGTCTATACTCATCGCCTGCATGTGCTCATCCATGGCCAGCATAGCTAAGTAGCATTCTCTGGCGGCCAGCTGATCTCCTTGTACCTGGCCTACTCCGTGCTCGGTTGGGAATTTGATGGACATGTGGTAGGTAGAGGTTACCGCTTTCCAGCTATTCAAAGTTGGCCTTCCAATAATTGCATTATATGACGATGCACAATCAACAACGAGGAAATTTACCTCCTTGGTTATCTGCTGCGGATACGTTCCAACGACCACTGGTAACGTGATGGTGCCCACGGGTTGCACCTTCATTCCTCCGAATCCTACCAACGGCGAGTTCACTAGTCGAAGCTGATCTCGTCCTAGTCTCATTTGTTGGAATGCGGGGTAGTAGAGAATGTCTGCAGAGCTGCCATTGTCTATCAATACCCTCCTGGTCATGTAGTCAGAGATGAGTAGGGTGATGACTATCGCGTCATCGTGTGGGTGGTGAAGTCGTCCTGCCTCCTCGTCCGTGAACGTAACAGCCTGTTGGTCTACTTCCCTCGTCCTAGGAGGTCATCCATACAGTTGGATGTTCTGCACCACCTTCAGGTATGTCTTCCTTGACTTGGACGACTGCGCCGTCGAGTTTCCTCCTACAATTACCCTTATCTCTCCTAGTGGGGGGCGTGATGATTCTTCCACCTTGGCCTTCATTTTCTCATCTCTCTGGTCTCGTCCAAGGAAGTTCCTCAATTTTCCCTGTCTAATGAGATTTTCTATCTGCTGCTTCAAGTCAAAGCACTCGTCCGTATCATGCCCATGGTCCCTGTGAAAACGGCAGTACTTGCTCCTATTACGCTTGTTGGGGTCTCCCTTCATTTTGTCCGGCCACTTCAAGGACGGATCATCCTTGATCTGCATAAGAACCTGCTCTAGTGGCATAGTCAGGGGCGTGTATTGCTGATTCCTCGCGGAGGAACTGGGCTTCTTACCATCCTTATCTTTCCTCTCGTCTACCCGAGCTTTCTTTGGACGAGGTCCTTGATCCGAATAACGATGGTGACCCGCTTCCGAACGTTCTGCCCTTTTTCTTTTCTTGGCTATGATAGCGTCCTCAGCGTTCATAAAATTCTGGGCCGAATGGACGAGATCGGCCATGGTCTGTGGTTCCTGCTCGTAGAGCTTATGAATGAACAAGTCGGAATTGACCCCATTGTGGAAAGCGGCCAGTAATAACTTGTCATCCATCTCGTCCACCGTCAGGGCCTCCCTATTAAACCGGGTGATAAAGGATCGCAAACTCTCATTTTCCCCTTACTCTATGGTCAGTAGGCTGGAGGAGGAACGCTCGTGACGTTGTCCTCCAATGAAATTGTTGACAAACAACTTACTCAACTCTTCAAAGGATCCCACCGAGTTTGGGGGTATCTTACCGAACCACACTCGCGCCGGTCCCTTAAGTGTGGTGGGAAAAGCTCTGCACATAATCTCGTCCGGGACTCCTTGTAGGTGCATGGTCGTCTTGAAAGTTGCAATATGATCGCAAGGGTCGCGATTTCCATCATATGAGTCCAGAGAAGGCATTTTGAACTTTGGAGGTAGGGGGTGACTGCTGATGGAAGCCGTGAAGGGGGAGTCCGTTCGGTGAACCATATCATCAACTGGGTTCGCTCGCCTCATGTTTTCCCTCATTTCATCCATGGCTTTTCTCATCTGGTCCATCTCTTTTTCCAAGTGTGGCACCCTTCTTGAAGCGGTACCCCTTGTTTGATCTTCGGACTCGACATTTTCTCCTCCACCTTCCTGACTCGGTGCCCGTCTATCCGCGTGCCCATCTTGGCGCTGCCTCCTGAGGTTGATCTCCCTATTCAACTCCTGGTTTTGACGTGTCAGTTCCGCCATAGCGGCGGCCATGGATTGTATATGTTGAATGGAGGGTGGTTGCACGACAGGCGCTGACTTGCGATCGCGAAGGGGGTTGCTAGAAGCATCCCTACTCTCCTGGTGGCCTGGGCTTGTAGCCCTTGATCTTGTTCGAACCATTCAGCCTTTTGTCTGGGAAAGGCTAATCGTTGAAAACAGAACAAATAACCGAACGAAAAGAACACTGTTTTTCCCACAGACGGCACCAACTGATGATGCAAAGAAGATCAGTAGGCTGGATGCTTCGGACTTGAAAGGACCACTTGCTCTCTCTGCGGCCTGAAGAAAAAAGAAAAGCGAATCAAAGGTGACCGGGGGTGCCGGCCAAAAACCCTCCGATGGCAAAGTTAGTTTTTCTCTCTATATTTTTGGAGTTCCAACTTTTTTGGAGTCAAATTCACATACCTTTGCCTTGTCTGAATCGGTCTTTATATAGTGCCTTCATAGACGGTTATCGAAATTGGAACCTCCCCTGGATTCAAGGAGGCTTAAACGTAACTGCCATAACCGTTTAGGAGTTACACTTCTATTTCACAACGGATACATGACAGTTATGCGTGGGATAAGGGATTGTCACATTATATTCGAAGATTCTCCTAAGTATGATACCCTCGTCCTGGGATTCCTTCGTCGAGTGTGCCTGTTAATTCCAAGTGTAGCATCCTCGTCCACGAATCTTTATGTGGACGAGTCCTCTCGGGGCAGGCTGTGCGCATCCCATGGACGAGGGATGTAGCTTCGCTATCACCCTCAGGACGGCCTTGTCCGTTACCCTCGTCCTGAGGATAACTCCTGGACGGCTGCCGAGGTGATGACCGTCCAGGGACGATCTGAGCGTTTTCATCCCACATCACATTAAATCATTCATTGCATATCATAAAAATGATCTTTAGATTCTAATGGTCGCAGCGATATGCTCGATTCCCAAATCGAACTGTCAGATTGAAAGATATCACAAGATCAAATGTTCACGGTCTGCATGCATTGTATAGGGGTGAAACCAATCACATGTGATTAATCGAAATTAATTCCGAGTGGTTAAACAATTAAAATTAATTAAATAGTTGTGAATAAGCCTGGTTGCATGGAAATAAAATGGATAATCAGATAACAAGGGAATTGTTGATAATTAAGTCTTTTTAGAATATTTATCTATTAGATAATTATTGTTTTAAAGACCTGATCATCCAAATAAAAGGGATTAATTTTAGAATACGAGTTAAAAATACATCCAGGTGCAATTCATGACTCAGAAAATCCCAAAAAAAGAGTCCAAATTGAACCAAAATTAGGAATTGGGATCGACACTTGAGAGGGCCGATCGGCACAACTTTGAGACCCAGCACAGAGATGCTTTGATTGAGATAAAACGCATCCATTTTGAATTTTTAGGGAAAAGGACGCAACCCAATTCGTATTTGATCCAATTCAGCTTATTTTTCAAGCATCCAACCTCTATAAATAGGGAACAAACATCATAAATCAAGATCCTTCTTTTTCTGACTTCTCACTTCCCTTACGTTAAAGAAGTTCTAGAAGCCCTGCTTTAGGAACTTCTTTTTTGTTAAAAGGCTTCACTTGAACTCTTAAATTGTTTCTTGAGGATTAAGTTCATGCTGGTATTAATCTAACTTTGTTTCCATAACATGTTTTCATGTTTTTTTTTTAGTTTCCATGGATATGATGATTTCTTTTGTGTTTAAATAATCATGTTTCTCATATGTTATCACTTGTTTTCTTTTGTTTTCAAAAAGTTCACATGATTAATTGATGAATATGTCTAGATTTAGGGTTGAATCTTTCCTAAGAATTTTAGATCTACAATTTTTTCTGTGTGTTTTTTTATTATAAAAGAACTAAAATCAAATTTATAAGTTTTCTCCATTTTTTTAATTAAAGTCAAATCTGTATTTTTCTCTTTGTTTCTTTTTCAAATTAACCAGATTTGGATTTTATTCATAATGTTTGATCTAAATTTTATTAATAAAATCTTATCTGAATTTTCCAAATAAAAACCTGCCATGTTTTTAAATAAAAAACCACATATGAATTTTCCAAACAAAAATCTGCCATGTTTATTAATAAAATCTGATCTGAATTTCCAAATAAAAATCTGCCATGTTTTTAAATAAAAAACCAGATCTACATTTTTCTATATAAAAATCTACCATGTTTTAAATAAAAAACCAAATCTACATTTTTCCAAATAAAAATCTACCATGTTTTTTCTTTAAAAAAAAAAACGAGATCTGCATTTTTCCAAATAAAAATCTTTCATGTTTATTAATAAAATCTTATCTGAATTTTCCAAATAAAAATCTGCCATGTTTTTAAATAAAAAACCAGATCTGCATTTTTCCAAATAAAAATCTGCCATGTTTTTTATAAAAAACCAGATCTGCATTTTTCCAAATAAAAATCTGCCATGTTTTTTATAAAAAACCAGATCTGCATTTTTCCAAATAAAAATCTGCCATGTTTTAAATAAAACCAGATCTGAATTTTCCAAATAAAAATCTGTCATGTTTTTAATAGAAAAATCTGATCTGCCATGTTTTAAATAAAACCAGATCTGAATTTTCCAAATAAAAATCTGTCATTTTTTTAATAGAAAAATCTGGTCTGCATTTTTCCAAATAAAAATCTGGTCTGTTTTAATAAAAAAAAAATCCGATCTGGATGTTTTAAAATAAAAATCTAACTGTTTTCAAATTAAAAAACCAGATCTGTTTTTCTTTCCTAAAATATTTGTGTTTTCAAAGAAAATCAATTTTTCCTCATATTTAAAAATCCCAACCAGATCTAAATTTTTATTTGAGATCCATTCTTTTTTCTTTTATGTGAACTAAAAATTAAATTTTCCATGAACTATTCTCACCAAAAGTTTTCACACAAAATAAAATGGCAAATCAAAGGTTCTTGAATAGAAGTTTAACCCTAGGTTTAGGATTTGACATAGCATCTGTTGTATAACATTTCATACTTTGAATATGGGTATTTAATGGTCACTAGGAGTCTAGAAGATTAGACTCTGTCGGGGCAGGGTGGGTACCTAACACTTTCCACCCTATAACCTAGCCCCCGAACCTTAGAATTTTAGGTGAGTAAATTTAGTGCTTTAGTTTATTTTTTGTAGATTGTATTTAGGACCAAAGCCTTGTAAAGATATTCTACCAAATTGTATTTGTATAATCAATTAATGAAATTTGAGGTATTTTGTACATGTGAATTTGTATCTTATTTTTTTCTTAAAAATTTTTTAAAAAAAAGTGGCAACTCCACACATAATCTTGAAAAGGGAAGGTACCGATGCCTAACCCCTTTTCTGAGAGCACCCCTAGTTTTTCCAGTCTCTTACACTATGCTTAGATCCATGTGTTTATGTGCTCATTGCCATGTCTATGCCTAGATCTATGTGTTTATGTGCTGCTTGCCATGTCTATGCCTAGATCCATATCTTTGAGTGCTCTATGCGCTGTTCATGTGTCTAGATCTACATGTTGGTTGCTATGCTATGTGCTTCTAAAGCTTTTCTATCTCTTGCTATCTCCTTTTTCTTGTGTTTTGGCCCTTTGGTAGGGTGTAGATCTAGATCTTGTGGTCTATGCCTACATCCATACACTTAAGCCTCATTTCCTTTTTGCACGTCTATGTTTGTTTGCTTACTTCTATGCTATATATCCCATGTTTGCCTATCTAGATCTAGGCTTTGCCATGCTTTGTGCCCCCCGTGAGCTTGTTCTTGTTGGTCTTTGGGCCCAATTGCTTGTGTGGTTACATCTGCTCCTCCCAGGGCCTGTTTGGATGTAACCACTTGTGAGATACACCTCCATGGTGTTGGTGTGCTTGATACACACATTCCTCCTCTCCGTGCGATGTTGTTATGCTTGCCTTACTTGCTTTGTGCCACCCTTATGGCTTTCTTTGCTTCTTTGCATCTTTACACGCTTACCTACATGTTCATGCATGAGTCTGTGTGTCATCCATACTCCAATCCAATGGAACTATGGACACTCGATCCAAACCTACATTTTTCCTCCAAGGACACCCTTTTTTGTTTGATAACATGTTTGTTTGCCTCTTCATATGCTTCACATGCTTGTTCGCCCCCGTTTGGCATCTCTCGCTTGTTTGTCATTTAGCATGCTTTTCCTTCTACTTGTTTCTTTGCTTGTCTGCTGGCTTGTTTCTTTTGTCATTGCATGTATATGTATGGAGCATGGAAACCTGAAGCAAGAGTGCGACCTCCTAGGCGCAAGCAAAAAGGGTAAGGATGCAAGCAAGAAGATGGAAGCCCACAAAGGGCAATGTTCAGTAGTTTAGGGGGCCTACCCCCTCCTGAGTGGTTTTCTCTCTCTCTCTCTCTCTCTCTCTCTCTCTCTCTCTCTCTCTCTCTAAGCCTCTTCTCTAGAGCATATATTAGGGTTCCTCCTCTCCTTGTACCCTTTACTTTTCCTGCTCTTTGCTTGGGCCATGGTCCATGGGTATGGCAATGTCTGTTATAAATTTCTTGTACCTTGTTGGGTCAAACCCTTGGAATGTTGGCAATGTTTGTTTAATTTTCCTACTCTATGTGATAGCATTTTGCATGATATATGTATATATGCATGCGTGTGTGTGGGTGATTGTGCACTTTGTATGATGGACTCTAATGGTTACATGAGTGACCCTCTCTAGCCATAAGTGCTCTTGACCTTGTGGCATGAGTATGTGCTCAAGACGATTGTTATAGGTGCATATTTATGTCATACTGTGTGCATAGTCACCACAATGTGATCATTTTGATCACTATCACCAAGTGACATCGATTTCCCCGTGTATGAGTCACGTATCAACGTGTTTGATTCTTTGAGGGGCTCCGGCTTGTCCTAGCAGGAGCACATTGGCACACGCCATATACACAGGAACGAAACCCTGCTAGTGCGCCATAACACACCAAATGCGAAACTCTGCCAGATTTTCACCATGAAAATAGAGCATCCCCATTGTAGTATTCTTACATTGAAAGCTTGGTGAGAATTAAAGGTGTCTATTCGGATTAGCATTTTGGGTTTGTGTCGTGTCGAGGTAGGGGTATTCGACTAAATGGCTCAACTCAAATCCGGCTCATTTAATAATCGTGTCATGATCTTTCAACCCTAACCCTACTTATTAATAAGGCGGGTTGACCTGACCCAACCCACTTAACACGTTTAATAAATAGGTTGTATTGGGTTGACACAAATATGACACAACCCATTTCAATCTGCTTAATATTAAATATAACATCTATCTAGAAATAATTTTTTTTCTACATCGCAAAAGTAGTGCATACACTTTAAGTCTTCAACCCATTTCAATTTTAAATTATATCCCTTGTAAGTTTTTGTAATTACTCACTTTTTTTTCTAAGTTTAAACTATAGGTTGGATATAAAATTTATTTGACAAATCTAAAATAAAATGAATATTTATTTGCTATATGTTGTGTTAAATGTGTTATTTCGGGTTGACGCGAATAAATTGGCGTGTCAAATGTGTCTATTGCGGGTCATGCTAGTTAACCCGTTTATGACACGTTTTTTATCGTGCTGCATTCAAGTCAACTCGCTTATGACCCAAACCCGCTAAGGCCCAACCCTAACCCACAAAGACCCGTGTTGGATTCGCGACATGTTCGCGGGTTGGGTCGAACATTGACACCCATAGTGAGAATAGCGTTTTGAGTGCTATGAGGCATTTAAGGTAAAGCACTGTTGGATTTCCGCCACAAAAATAAAGCGTAATGCTGTTGGATTTTCGCCGTGGAAATTTTGCAACGATTCCAAAAACACTTGGAAAGTATCGATTGAGACCACGCCCTTTCCAAACCCAAACCTCAAAGCCCATTTTAGTTAAAGCCCTGAAAGCTAATGCCAATAGCTTGTTTTCAACTGCCAATGTCCAAAAATTATGATTTTACCTAAACAAAGGATTGTCTACGGACATGCATTGTGGGGTGCCTAACACCTTCCCCACATGTAACCAGACTTCCAAACTCAATAATCAAGATTTTTTACCCATCTACATTAGATTAGGAAAAACAATCTTTTTCTTAGCTTAGGATTGGTAATAAAATCAAATAGAGTCAAGTGACCAATCACACCTTAGAAAAACCAAATTATTGGTGGCGACTTCACTTACCCTTCGTAATTTCCTTAAAATCAACTCATATTCCAGTCACATAGCCAAGGTACAACACACCTTTATATTCCTCTCACACACAAAAGAAGAAGCGCGTGAGTGTCACGGTAATGGGTGGTCGAGTAGCTGCGAGGTGTTGACACCCCTCAAGTTGTTATTTTACCCACCAAACTCATAAAAACAACCTTCATTCGGGTGTGTAAACCCAAATATTTTTACATCCTTGCTACAGTAAGTATGGGTATATAGAACCACACTATAGCAAGGATGAATAATAAAAATAATAGTTTTTCTTTCCTCTCTCTTCTCTTTCTTCTCAATCTCTGACTCTCTCTCCTCTCTCTCTCTTCTTATTTTCTTTCTCTCTCACTCTTACTCTCTGTCTCCGATTCTTCTCTCTTCTTCTCTCACTATCCAACTCATCTCTCTTCTCTATTCTTTCTTCATCTTTCTCTTTGTGGTGGTTTTTTTTTTTGGTTGGTTGTGGGTTGCGGGTCGGGTGGGGCTGTGGTGAAGATGTGGGTTGTGGGTTGTAGGTTAGATGAGGCTGTGGTGGAGACATGATCTGTGGGTTTCTGGTGGTCGTGGGTGATGCAATGGTGGCGGTGTGGGGATTGTGGGTCAGATCGTCAAATGGCTGTGGGTTTTGGTGGATCTTGGTGGGCGTGGGATGGGCTATGGGTTGGTGTTTAGGTGGCCGAATCGGTGTTGGTATGGTGTTTGGGTGGCTTTGGGTTGGTGTTCGGTGGTGGTTTGGTGTTTGGGTGATGGTTGTGACTGTGATTGGTGTTTGGGTGTTGGGTTTTTTTATTTTTTTGGTGGTTGCCTTGGCAGGGTGTGTGTGGTGGTGGGGTGGTGGTGGTTGCTACTGGTTTCCTGGAGAGATGGAGATAAACCAAAGAGATAGAGACAGAGACAGAGACAGAGAAAGTGAGATATAGAGGAAAGAAAGAAATGAGTTTTTAATTTATTATTTTATTAGGTACTTATATTATTTTATTATGTTGTAAGTAAAAATAAAAACTAGAATGTAGGGTGAGTTGTGAAATAGATTGGTAAAATAGATAAAGTGGTGTTTGAAGATGCAAAATAGGTTTCTTTTTGTTTCCCCAAATGCTGCCGCTCTAAGGCATTTAATACAACCTGCTCTATCTTGTTGCAATCACTGTTCTTTAACTTTTATGATACATACATGCATTGACTACTCTATTTCTCATCTCTTTAAAAAGTAAGGGTATTTTAATATATTTTATGCAACTTTAAAAGGCCTTAATTCTATACTAGCCTCTGAGTACGCGCGTGAGGCTCTTCTATTTTTTGGGTAAGGGTTAATTTAGAGTATTTATTAAAATTTTTGGATTACTACATTTTCCAATCACAAAACAAACCTAAGTGTGTAATGAAAAATTATTTCACTTGCTAACGCATAATATTCATCACACGCTTAAGGTTTTTTTTTTGTGATCGGAAAATGTAGTAATCCCAAATTATAATAAATACTCTAAATTAACCCTTACCCAAAAAATAGAAGAGTCTCTGAGCACGCGCGTGCGTGCTCAGAGGCTAGTATAGATGAAAAGTAGTCCCTTAGAGAAAAGTAAAAATAAAAAGAAGAGTCTTCAAGAACGTGCAAAAATGCTAGTTTCTTCTAATGTGATTATCAAATTGTTTATATCATTAGAAAATTAGTTTTAGAAACATTACCCAATTTGAATGCTCCTCAAACTAATGCTTATTGGCCAATAACATAAATGTGCTACAATGTACATAATAACCTTTTATGCATGTTTAGAGACTTATCTATTTTTTAAACGTCAATACTTTCTTTTTCTTAATTTTTTTTCCATTAATATACAAATTGTAATTATAATGATAAGATACAAAAAGAACAAACTTTTGTCAATGGATTCATCTCTTCCTACCTTTACTTGATTTATAAAGAAAAAATTACCAAAAATTAGTGTATAATTAATTCCAACATCTTAAAAGAATTATGTAAACATCTAGAATTGACTATTAAAATATTCATAATTTTTTGACCACTTTAAAGTCAACAAAGCATTTGCTATTCAAGTAACAATACTTCGTATTAGTGTCATGATTAATATGATACAAAATTAAGACTCAACTTCAACTAAAATATTTATCCAAAAAAAAAAACTTAAACTAAAATATTCTTAAAATTTTATTTTAATTTTTTTGTTTACATTCTTGGAGGAGAGAATAAAAATCATTACGTAGAACTTTGCAATTTTTATAGAATCCAAATTCAAATGAGAAAAAAATGGAGGAAAAGGCCTTGAAAGGTAAATGATTTGTATATCTTGCAAAGCTATAATATTTTTAAAAGTTTTGAATGCATGCATTTAGAGACTTTTTTATTTTTGTAAAATTTTTCATTAATGATTTCAACATCAATAAGTTTTTTTTTTTTTTTTTGTGAGTGGGAGATCAGAGCATAACTTTTAAAATACCACTCGTACTATACATGAATTTGAAATCCACTTTGATTTGTAAGATCTTAGACATATTCCCATTCACGGTTTTTTGGAGCCATAATTTGCTAAAGAAATTGTATAAGGAATTCTAAAATCTAAAAAGTAAAGGAAAAAAAAAAAGAATTTCAAAGAATAAGTTAGACATGGTCATGAACATCAATTCTCCTCACTTAATTGAGTATAAAGAAAACCAACCGACAAAATTAATATGCTATAATTTGCTGATAGAATTATATAAGAAATTCTAAAATCTAAAAAGAAAAAGGAAAAATAAAATTAAAAGATTTGGGCGTAATAAAGTTATAGGCATGCAGAAGAAATGCTATCATGGTCTTCGAATATTTTGGCAAACAGAAGCCAGTAAACAAAAAACAAAAAACTTAAAAAGAACATGAAAAAGAGATAGGGATGCTTAACATATAGTTAAAATACTGTATCAGATCTTTGTCAATAAATTCCCACCTACACAGCACCAAATTCCCACCTACAAAAACTAAAATGTCAATAACAAAATATAGAGAGAGATTAGAGTACCTACCTTTTAAATTCTATTTTGAGCGGTGACATTTTTTTTTTTTTTTGCACTTCGTCTCTGCCTTTTTTCTAATTTTTTGCTTTGATCATAGTCCTCTCTAGCTCTTAACATAGCAAGGTTGGTTTTTTTTTGTTTTTTTTTTGTTTTGAATTAGCATTAAAGATTGGACGTGAGGATAAGGATGGCCTGCCTTAAGATAAAATTGTAACTGCAAGATTGCTAAGTGCTAACTGGTTGATAATAATGGGAAGTTTAATCTTTAAATTTGTACTGGGTTTGTACATGGGTGAAATCGTGGATGAGGATAATTATAAATAGTTTTTTTTTCTAAAAGTTTAATAGTTTTATTTATTTTTGTTGAGGTAAAAGGCTCACATGAAAAAACTGAACGAATTAAAAGCATTTTTTTAGGAGTAAAACATGGGAAGTGAAATTTAAATATAATCGGTTGTGAAGGAAAAAAAAAGAATTTGGTAATTGAAAAAGTGGGAAATGTTATTGGCATATTAAAACTAAAAGCACTTTTTTAGGAGTAAAACATGGAAAGTGGAATTCAACTAGCTGTTTTTTTTTTTTTTTTTTTTTTACATATTTATCCTGTTAGTTGATAATAATTCTTGTAAAGTCTCTCACCTGAACTTATCTAATATTCCATTCCAATGACTCCTCAATGCAATCCAAAAAATTTGTGCGTACGTGAACTTGGGAGAGATAAAAGAATTAGGGTTAAACCAAGTATTTTAAAAAAAATTAATCAACAAACCAAAGTTAGAATTTAACTCTATCATGGACTCTTTAAAATCTAATCACCACATCATCAACTATTTAAATAAATAACTAAATAAAAAAATAAAATTTAACGCCTAAAACATATACAATGATGGTAAAAAAAAAAAACTAAAAAACTTTAACGCCAAAAACGTATACAATGATGGTAAAAAAAAATTTCTTAAAAAGAAAAAAAAAATACGTAGAAGGAAAAAAAAAAGTGAGGAAATAGAAGATAAAGATTTTTTAGAATTCAATTCTATCATGGACTCTTTAAAATTTAATCACCACATCATCATCTATTTAAATAAATAACTAAATAAAAAAATAAAATTTAACGCCAAAAACATATACAATGATGGTAAAAAAAAAAAACTAAAAAACTTTAATGCCAAAAACATATACAATGATGGTAAAAAAAAATTCTTAAAAAGAAAAAAAAGTACAAAAAAGGAAAAAAAAGAAAAGTGAGGAAATAGAAGATAAAGATTTTTTTAGAATTTAACTCTATCATGGACTCTTTAAAATCTAATCACCACATCATCAACTATTTAAATAAATAACTAAATAAAAAAAATTTTATCGCCAAAAACATATACAATGATGGTAAAAAAAATTCTTAAAAAAAAAAAAAAAGTAAGAAGAAGGAAAAAAGAAGAAGTGAGGAAATAGAAGGAAATAGTAATTGATTATTAATCAAATTTTCAAAATTACATTAAAAAAAAAAAAAAAAAGTTAACGTGATACATTAAAAAAAATAAAAAAGTAGAACTCAAAGAAAGTCATTCATAAACCAAAGAAAAGAAAACAAAGAGGAACTTGCAAAAGATAGAACCTGGAAATTTGTTGGAGCCTCTGACAATAAATGTCTTTAATTTGAAGAAGAATGAGAGATAGAAAGTGAGATAGAAACTGCAAAGCGTACGTGAGTTTGTGGGTTTTAAAGTGTAGGAGTTTTAATTTACATATTTATCCTCGTTAGTTGAAAACTTGTAAGTGGATATGATGAGGGTACTTTAGGCATCCAAAATGTGGAATCCAAATAGGAAAAGCCCCTTAAATAGTAGTATAGATTATGTGTTTTTACAATATATCTAAAGGTGTAGTTCTTATTATTATTATTCAATTTCAATGATACTAATAATTTTTAAATTTATATATGATTTTTAACAAACTATGAATTTGTTATCAAAGTTAAAAAATGAGACAACATAGGAATAATTCTAGTATCACATAATAAAAAATAAAAAAAAACTTCTTTCACAACAATTTTCCTATATATCAGATTGTGATTAATTCTCTGTTACTTTCACATAAACTCATCACTTTTTTTCCATTTCAAACATTAACAATAATGATATTAAATATTTATTTTATCTATTTTAACTTTCCATTTCACAATTCACTCTACATTAACGCTGTTATTTTTCAGAACACAATTAAACACTATTTATTTATTTATTTAGTATTTTCTCTCTCTCTTCTTCTCTGACTCTCTATCTTCTCCATCCCACAGCCACCAAACCCACGACCCTCTCTTCTTCTCTATTTCTCTATCTTTTCCATCTTTTCAACCCACAACCACCAAGCCATGACCCAAAATCAACCACCACCATCACGGCACCACCACCACAACCACCAAACCTATATCCCATATCAAACACAAACCCATATAAATATACCCTAAAAAAACCGAGATCAAACCACCCAAATTTCATCAATCACCGCCGGTAAAAACCAAAAAACCACCAAAAAAAAAAAAAAATCGAAAACCCACAGATCAGACTACCCATGAATACAAAACTCACCAAATCAAACCACCCATTGCCAGCCACCACCACAGCTCGTTCTCAACCCACAGCCCTATCTTTACCTAAAGCCACGAATCATTGAACCCACCCCAACGACCCACCAGCACCATGTCACCGCCAAAATACCCAACAATCTAGAACCCACAAAACCAACGAACTCAAAAATCCTAAGTCGTCGCCGATCTCAACACTTTACTGAGAGATTTTGAGTAAAAGAGAGAAGAGATGAGAGACCAGTGTGAAGGTGAAGCTTAGGATCGGCCAAAGAAAAAAGATTGAGAGAAGTCTGAAGTAGCTTTAGGCTAGGGGCTTCGATTCGGCGGCTAGGCGAGTGGGCAAGGGCGAGAGGGTATGGACGAGAGCTCAGGTTGAAGGAAGAAAGAAAGATAAAAAAATAAAAAATATAAAAAGGAAAGGGAGAAGGAATAAACACACTCGATAAAGAAAGAGAAAAAAGAGAAAATAGTGAAGAGAGAAAACAAAGATTTTAATTAAAACATGAGAAAGAGAGGAATAAAATTTTAATTTATGCGTTTAACTTCAGCTACAGTGAACTGCCATGGATGGCAATTTAGTGTAACTCAATTGCTAAAAGTTTAGCAATAGCACCTTTATTTTAGCTTCATTTTTGTTGTGTTGGGTGTTAAAATAGCAATTTGACAATTTAGCATTATCATTGTGAATACTCTTACAGCTTGACACGTAAAGAGCCGTCGTCAGAGTTGTGCATTCTTTAGCTCTACCAGATTTTTTGGAACATACATATATATAGTTGTTGTGAACATACATGCAGTGATGGAGACTTGAGGGGGCAGTGGCCCTCCCAAAAATTTTCAAAATTTTTTTTAGTATATGATGATGCCGAAAATATCACCAGTGAGTTGCAAGCTCCTCGAACAAAAGCAACACCTGCAAAAAGAAAATAAAGGACTTGACGAAGAGAAGGCATTGTGCTGTCGGCCGAATACCCTCCGAAGGTTAAGTTAGATCTTGTTTCTTTAACCCTGTAGTGCCAGTTAAGACATTATGCGTACCTTCGTATCTAGCTTCCTGGATTTATATCGAGTTTAAATTACCTTCTTTTAATACAACTTCCTTCTCAAGTTCCTTTCCATATAGTCTTCCTAAACGTGTGTCGCAAGAAGTCCAGATTTGCACGTTTGCAGTAAAGCAAAGCTATCTGAAATATATCGAACGACATGCCACGTGGAATCCACAATTTTATACAGATGGATCGAGGAATACTCAACCGTCATAGCCGAGTCACTTACTTGTCCACGTCCTCATTATCTCCGTCCGTTTACTATTTTTATCCCCTTCGCTTGCCCCCTTCGTCTTGGATCCGTCCTTAGAATCTGACGATCAATGGAATGACTAAAAGCAATGTATTAAATGGGGACGGCCTTGGCATACCACGACGGATGACACGTGGCCTGTATTTCTGACGAAGAGCACGTGGCCCTCGTGGATTGGCTATTTCCCCAAAACGAGGCGTCGCTTCGTATTCCGTGCCCTTTGTTCTATAAAAAGCCAGGTTTTTCTCTCTTCATTTTATCTTCATATCAAAAACTTGTGAGCAGAGCACAACCGTCATATCTATCGTGTCTTCCTGTAGTTCAGTAGATCCGTCCATCGTTCCTCGTCTGAAACAATCTCGATCCGGTATGTATTCCAAACCTTTCTCCGTCTTTCCTTTAATTTTATTGTTTCAAATGTGTGCGCTTTCTTTAGATCCGTCAGTGTCTTAGGTTATATCGTCATAAATGTAGGTAATGTCTAGTGCGTCAAGTAACCAGTCGTTTGTCCGCGAGGGGGCGGCTACGATGAAAGTTTCCGTCGATGTCCAAGAGATCCTGACACTTCAAGCGAAGAGAGGAATCCGTCAAGTACCTCTTCTTCCCTTGACGGTGGTCTAGAGACGAGAGTTCGTAGTCGTCCAAGGAGTAGCTCCTGGACAGGTGGCTCCCCCGTCCAATCACAATTGGCCCAGATGGTCTTAGGGAGTTCGTCATGCTGCCTCTCTGGACGGTAAATGATTTTAGGTCGTCCATGACTAAACCTCAACTCAACACACTTAGGACAAAGTACCAAATACCAGACAACATCCGTCTACGTCTTCCCAAAAAATCCAAGAAATGCTACTACAAGGGGGTAGACGGTGTTGGGATCTATGAGCAAGATTTAAAGGCGGGGCTCAGATTTCCATTAAGTTCTCTTCACCGTCGACTTCTTCAATACCTTGGTCTGTCCGTCACCCAAATCTCTCCAAATGCCTGGAGAGTGTTCATTGGGGTTGAGGTTTTGTATGGAGCAATGTCTGACGGTTCCCGAAGGTTGACGGTGGAAGAATTTTTCCATTGTTACCGTCCAACAGAGATTGTCAAGTCCAAGGGGATGTATAGCTTTGCAGCTAGAAGTCCTTTATTGAGGCTCGTTAGTGACACTCCAGACTTAAACAGAGACTGGAAGAGTCGTTACTTCTTTTTGGAAGGGGACGAATGGATGTGTCGTCCAGGAGATGTAACTAACATGCCCGTCGACACAACATGGGGCATAATGCCTCCGTCGGGTATGTGTATCCCTTTTGCTTCCGTCCAGTCTTTGAAGTTCATTTATTTTTTTTATTTTTTTATTATTTTTTATTTTTTATTTTTTTTAGGTCTAATCGCCCTTTATTGCAGCTCGGGACCGTCCACAAGTTGATTTGGAGCAGTGGAATTTTCTGGAGAAAATTTTTAACAAAACAAAACTGCAAGAGAGGACTTGGGCTCAACTCGTCACACTCGATACGCTTCACTGGTATTGTGACGGACCTGAACCTTCATCCGCTGCCCGTCAATACGATAACAGAATTTGAAAACGTAAGTTCGTCAAAACTATACCCGTCTTTCATTTTTCTTTTGCTTTACTTTACCTTTCCTTTCTCATCCGTCTTTGATTTGCAGAGATGGACGCCGCTAGGAGGAGAGCCCTCATTAAACAAAAGGCAGCAAAGAAAAAGCAGGAGGGGGGTCAAACAAAGGGGACGGTCCCGCCGGTACCGTCAAAACGAATTCAACATGAAAAGACGGACCGTCCTCAAAAGAAACAAAAGACCACCCTCGAGCCCGTCATGGCCTTGCAAGCTGAGAAAACGCCCGTCAAGCATGGAAAAGGCAAAGGCTTAATGAAGGGTCCAGCACCTTCAGGGGAGAAACCACCCGTTCTCTTCCGGGAAGACTCCAGCTATGCCCTCGAGAAGATGTCGTCTATGCTGACAGCTGACGACTACGCAGACCTTGGCAACCATTCGACGGAAGCGATGGGTGAAACAGGCCTTTTCACCCTTGCACAGGTAAATTTGAATCCGTCTAGTATTGTTGCTAAGTTCCTTTACACCCGTCATTATCATGACATTGTGTTTCCCTTCCAGGCCATGGTGATGATGAAGGGGCTTTTTGGCCGTTGCCTTAATCATGAGACATCCATGGACCGTCTGAGACAGAAAAACAAGACGATGGAGGATGAGCTACACGAGCTGAAGACCTATAAGATCAATATGGACAGAAAGCTCAAGTGCTCGGAGCAAGTTAGAGGTGAAGTGGAGAAAGAGAATGGGCATCTACGCGAACTTTTGAAGGATAAGGAGAAGCAGCTGACGGAGACAGTGTCCAAGCTTGACAATGCAAAGGAGATAGCCGTCCAGGAATATCGTGATTCTGAGCATCTTCTGACGGAGCTTGGAAACTCCTTTGCAGACGGGTTTGATGACGCTATCCGTCAGGTTAAGTCGTCGTATCCTGACTTGGACGTATCTCATATCAACATTGATGCTCAAGGGCAAACACTCGCACAATCCGTCCAAATAGCAAAGCAGATGAAGTGTTTCGCTCACGTCTTTCGATGAAGGTGAAGTTCTTCCTCCTACTCGGCGGAGCAACGGTCCATTGGACGGGAACTCATCTCCAAAGAATGAATAGAATACTTTCCTTTTTGTAAAAAATTTATCACTGTTAAGAGAACTTTGTTTGAACCGTCATTTGTAATTATTAAACTTGACTTATCAAATCTTAAATTGCCTGTTGCTTGCTTATTATCCGTCGTATATTCAGATAACCCGTCCACTTTGTTAACGGACTTTCAAATGTATTTTTGCTAACCGTCCACTTTGTGAACTGGGTTTTCTAATCTTTTTGTATAGTCTGTCTACTTTATGGAGTTGTAAAACTTTTCATCCTTCAGGTGATCCGTCCACAATGTAGACTTTCATCCTTGGGATGATCCGTCCACTTTGTGGACTTGTGGTTTTTCACCCTTTGGGTCATCCGTCCACTTTGTGGACTCGTAGACTTCTCACCCTTTGGGTGATCCGTCCACTTTGTGGACTTGTAGGTTTTTTTTACCCTTTGGGTTCTCCGTCCACTTTGTGGACTCGTAAGTTTCTCACCCTTTGGGTGGTCCGTCCACTTTGTGGACTTGTAGGTTTTTCACCCTTTGGGTGATCCGTCCACTTTGTAGACTTGTAGGTTTTTTACCCTTTGGGTGATCCGTCCACTTTGTGGACCTGTAGGTTTCTCACCCTGTGGGCGATCCGTCCACTTTGTGGACTTGTAGGTTTTTCACCCTTTGGGTGATCCGTCCACTTTGTGGACTTGTAGATTTCATCGTTTTTGATTGACCGTCCACTTTTGGACTTGTAGATTTTCATCAGCATGCATTTTTAAAAATTCCTCTCATAAGTTCAACAAACCAAATTGTTCATGGAAAAGAAAAACTGAGCTCTAAAAAGTAAAAGCTATAACTGTCTAAAATTAAACTGAAAAGTAAGGCAGTATGTATTGTGACTGCTGCACTATTGGTAGTACTTCTTCAGGTGCTCCATGTTCCAGGGATGGCCCAACTTCTTTCCGTCTAATGTCTCCAAGTAGTACATTCCTTTCCTGCGCCATGAGATGATTCGGTACGGGCCTTCCCAGTTGGGACCCAGCTTTCCCAGGGATGCATCTTTCGTAGCGCCAAGCACTTTTCGTAACACTAGATCTCCAACCTTGAAGTCTCGGTGCCGAACCTTAGAGTTGTAATGTTTTGCCATCATGTCCTGGTACCGCGCCAGTCTTTGGGCCGCTGTTCCGACTTCATCAACAAGGTCAAGCTCTAGACGTAATGCTTCAACATTCTTACTCTCGTCATAGCTTTCCACGCGGTAGCTCGTCAACCCCACTTCTGCCGGTATGAGGGCTTCGGCACCAAACGCCAATCGAAATGGTGTCTCTCCCGTTGGCATTCTTGCCGTTGTTCTGTACGCCCATAGGACACTTGGTAGTTCGTCCGGCCATATGCCCTTTGCCCCCTCGAGCCGGGTCTTGATGATCTTTAACAAGGACCGGTTCGTGACTTCAACTTGTCCGTTGGCCTGTGGATGAGCGGGCGACGAGTAGTGATTCTTGATTCCCATCTGAGAACAAAAGTCTCGGAACGCATCGTTGTTGAATTGCTTCCCGTTGTCCGACACGAGCACTCTCGGGATCCCATATCGGCAAATAATATTTCTCCATACAAAGTTGCGAATATTTTTCTCCGTGATAGTAGCAAGAGCTTCTGCTTCCACCCACTTGGTGAAGTAGTCGATACCAACTACCAAGAACTTCAGTTGTCTTGCCGCCATTGGAAATGGACCCATGATGTCCAACCCCCATTGTGCGAACGGCCATGGGGCCGTCGTAGTGTGAGTTCCTCCGTTGGCTGCCTAATAAGATTGCCAAACCGTTGACACTTATCGCAGGCTCTCACGTACATATGGGCATCCTTCTGCATTGTCGGCCAGTAATACCCAGCTCTGAGTAGCTTGTGTACCAGAGACCTCGATCCTGAGTGGTTTCCATAAATCCCTTCATGAACTTCCCTCATTACGTAGTCTGCTTCGTCATGGCCCAGGCATCTTAGATATGGTCGGGAAAATCCTCTTTTGTGGAGGATGCCTTTGATCGCATGAATCGCATTACAACCTTCAATTTCCTTGCTTCTTCCTTCCCGTTTGGCAGCTTGCCGTCCTTGAGGTACGCCACAATTGGAACCGTCCAATCGTCTTTAGTGGTTAATTCCTGCACCTGAACGTTATCTAGCAACGACGAATATTGGACGAAGGACAATACCGTCTCAGGACGACCATAGGTTCGGCCGAAGTGCCTTTGCGAGTCGATCCGCTTCTTGATTCTCTTCTCTCGGGATTTGAGTTATTGCGAATTGGAGGTCACTCGTTCGACCCTTCACTTCTCCGAGGTACTTTCTCATTCGTTCACTCCTACAATCATAACTTCCATTAACTTGGCTAGCTACGATTTGGGAATCGGAGTAGACCATTGCCTTCCTGGCCCCAGCCGCTATTGCAAGCTCCAATCCCGCCATCAGGGCCTCATACTCCGCTTCATTATTCGTAGTAGGGAACTCCAAACGGATCATACATTCAATCTTATCTCCTTCCGGAGTATGGAGTACAACTCAGGACTCCTCGCACGTGTCGTTGGAGGATCCGTCCGTGTGAATTCTCCATGTGGGCGTCTCTTCTCCCTTGCTCCTCATGTGTAGTGAATTCCGCAATAAAGTCCTCCAATATTTGTCCTTTCACACCGTTCGTGGCCGGTATTGGATATCGTACTCACTTAGCTCGATAGCCCACAAAGCCATCCGTCCGGCGGTTTCGGGATTGTTCATTGCTCTCCGCAATGGCCGATCTCGTCGGGACTATTATTGCGTGTGCTTGAAAATACGGCTTCGGTTTTCGGGCTGCGATTACAAGTGCGAAGGCGAGTTTCTCCATCCGTGGGTACCTCTCCTCTCGCCTCGTAGCGCCCGGCTTACAAAGTACACGGGCTTCGTACCTTCCCTTCCTCTCTAACGAGAGCCGCACTTACCGCTGCCGATGAGACATCAAGGTCCAGGAATAATTCCTCCCCCGGTGTAGACGGGCTAAGCAATGGCGGGGCGGAGATATGCCTTCAACTCTTCAAATGCCCTTTGGCATTCGTCCGAATCCACTCGAAAGATCTCCTTAGCGTCCTAAAGAAAGGGAGACACTTGTCTAGTTGCTCTTGATACAAACCTATTCAAGACGCTATCTTCCCCGTCGGGCTTTGCACTTCCTTCACCGTCCTTGGAGGAGATAGATCCATAATTGCTTTCACTTTCTCGGGGTTGACCTCAATGCCCCGCTTTGGGACACCATGAACCCTAAGAACTTTCCGGCATTACTCCGAATGCGCATTTGCTTGGGTTCGGCTTCATTTGTACGTTCGAAGAGTGTCGAAAGTCTCCCTGGAGGTCCCAGATGATCCGACACCTTTACGCTTTTTACCAACATGTCATCTACGTAGACTTGGACGTTCCGGCCAATCTGGTGCTCGAACATTTTGTTCATTAATCGTTGGTATGTGGCTCCCGCATTCTTGAGCCCGAATGGCATCACCTTGTAGCAAAAAAGCCCTTGACTCGTCACAAATGATGTCTTCTCTTGATCTGTCTTCTCCAACTTAATCTGGTTGTACCCCGAGAAGGCGTCCATGAAGCTCAACAACTCATGTTTTGCGGTAGAGTCCACTAAGGCGTCAATCCGTGGGAGCGGGTAACTGTCTTTAGGGCACGCTTTATTTAGATCCGTGAAATCAACGCACATTCTCCACTTCCCATTTGACTTTTTGACCATCACCACATTTGCCGGCCGATGCAGGCGGTACACCTCTCGTATGAAGTCCGCTTCTCGTAGCTTCTGCACTTCCTCTGCTGCAGCTCGATCCTGCTCAGGGGCAAACACGCGTTTCTTTTGCCGAACTGGGGGGAAGGAAGGTGATACATTCAATTTATGGACTATGACTGCTGGATCTATTCCCGGCATGTCGTCATGGCTCCATGCAAACACGTCTTGGTTTTCTTTGAGGAACAGTAGGAGGGCGTGTCGAACCGTTTGGTCGACCGAGGTTCCTATCCTGGTGGTTCGATCGGGCCTTGAATCATCTAGTTGTACTTCTTCCAATGTCTCCACGGGTTCTGCCACCGTTCTCTGTTCTTCGATGCTCATTGTCTGTACATGGTCATCCATCTCCATCATAGCCACGTAACATTCCCGTGCAGTCACCTGATTTTCGCGCAGTTCTCCAACTCCATGTTCAGTGGGAAACTTGATCATCAGATGGTAGGTTGAAGTGATGGCCTTCCATGCGTTGAGAGTAGGACGTCCGAGTATGGCGTTATATGCCGAGGAGCAATCGACCACTAGAAAGGAGACATTTTTAGTTATCTGTTGTGGGTAGTCTCCTACCGTCACCGCCAATGTGACGGATCCTAAAGGATGGACCCGGGTTCCCCCGGAAGCGACGAGGGGCGCGCATGCGGGATCAGGTGCTCCTTTGCAATCCCCATCTGCTGGAACGCAGGATAGTAAAGGATGTCTGCTGAGCTCCCGTTGTCTACTAGAACTCGGTGGACGTTGAAGTCTCCTACCTGTATGCTAACCACAAGCGCGTCGTCATGGGGGTGGTGAAGGCGCCGGGCCTCGTCTTCAAAAAACTCGATACTAGAGTCGCTCCGCCGTATTCTTTCCAGTGAAGGTCCCGTCGACTGGACACTTTGTACCGTTCGTATATAGGTCTTTCTGGCCTTTTTGGACGATCCTACTGAAGCGTTGCCCCCCATGATCATCCGTATGTCCGCTACCGGTGGTCTGGGACGCTCGTTTTCCCGTCTAGGATTCTGCTCCTGGGGCTGATCAGTTCTTTCCTTCCTTACGAACCTCTACAACCTTCCTTGCCTTATAAGGGCTTCAATCTGTTGTTTCAAGTCATAACAGTCCGTCGTATCATGGCCGTGGTCGCGGTGAAAACGGCAATATCTATCTCTTGGCCTCTTGTTCGGATCTCCCTTCAACTTGCTCGGGAATGTCAAGCTTCCTTCATCTTTGATTTGCATAAGCACTTGGTCAATTGGGGCTGTGAGGGGGGTGAAACTTGTAAACCTCCCTGAAGGTGGTTTGGGTCTCTGGTCTTCTCGTCGATCTCTAGTTCTAGCCACTTTTCGTCTGTTATCTGGTTTCATATCTTCCTGTCTTTCCCTTTTCTTTGGTTTATAGTCGTCTCTGGCCAACAAGGCATCCTCCGCGTTCATATACTTCGTCGCCCTGTAATAGACATCAAACATAGTCTTTGGGTCATTCTTACATAGGGAAAATAAGAACTTACCCTCTTGTAACCCGTTTATGAATGCTGCCACAAGTGTCTTATCGTCTGCCTCGTCTATCGAGAGGGATTCCTTGTTAAAGTGGGCTATATAAGACCTTAATGTCTCACCTTCTCGTTGTTTAATTCCCAGTATACATGCAATAGACCTCTTGTGTCGATGACTTCCAATGAAGTGTGATACGAACTGTGCATCTAGTTCCTTAAAAGTGCCGATGGAATTAGGCGTCAACCTGCTGTACCAATCCCTCGCAGGCCCCTTCAAGGTGGTGAGAAAAGCCCTGCACATAATTTCATTTGGTACACCCTGAAGATGCATTAAGGTTCTGAAAGACTCCAAGTGATCCAACGGGTCCTTGGATCCGTCATAGTTTTCCATATGGGGCATGCGAAACTTTGCTGGAACGGGGCATGAATTCACCAATGCTGTGAATGGTGAATCCGTTCTATGGACTAGGTCGTCCAAATTGCTGGATACCCGTCCTTTAAGGGCGTTCATCATTGCATCCATACGTTCCCTCATCTCCTGCATTTCGGTGGCTATGTGAGTCGGCACAGCGTCTAAAGCAAGTGGTTGATTGGTTTCTTGTCGCTCGGGTCTAGTCGGAGCGTTGCTGCCCTCAGGTCTTTCCACGTTCCTTCCTTCAGGACTAGCGCCCTCACGATCTTCTGCCGGTGCACTCGATGTGCGGTTATTTGCCGCAATCGTTCTTCCAAATCATGATTCCAGTGAGGCGCTCGGCCGCCGCCGCAAGCGTTTGGACCTGCCTCTCCAAAGCGGTGGCGCGTGGTTCGTCACCTTGATTGTTGTTCGTTGCCATCGATCAGGTGAGTGCCATGCAACTCTTTGTCTCAGGGATAGAGCGAGGCTAAAATAATCAGAAGATTTTCTTCCTCCTTTTTCCACGTACGGCGCCAATGATGATGCCGAAAATATCACCAGTGAGTTGCAAGCTCCTCGAACAAAAGCAACACCTGCAAAAAGAAAATAAGGACCTAGAAGAGAGCACCGGTGTGGTGTCGGCCGAATACCCTCCGAAGGTCAAGTTAGAATCTTGTTTCTTTAACCCTAGAGTGCCAGAGTTAAGAATATTATGCGTACCTTCGTATCTAGGGTTTCTGGGGTATTTATATTGAGTGGAATTACCTTTCTTTTAGGATACAACTTCCTTCTCAAGTTCCTTTCCATATAGGAGTCTTCCTAAACGTGTGTCGCAAGAAGTCCAAGTATGCACGTTTGCGTGGGGATAAAGCAAAAGCTCATCTGAAATATATCGAACGACATGCCACGTGGAATCCACAATTTTATACAAGACGGATATTCAGCAATACTCAACCGTCATAGCCGAGTCACTTACGGTGTCGATCCGTCCTCATTATCTCCGTCCGTTTACTATTTTTATCCCCTTCAGTATATATATATATATACACACGTATGTATATATGTATTAATTTTAGCAATTTATTTCAATAAATTTGCACTTTGCTCTCTCAACAATATTATTGATCTTTTTAAAGACCATAAAATTTTTTATTGATTTAAAATCTTAAATAAATTTAACAAGCTTAACAATAAACCAATAACAAACTTAAGCCTAAACAACACCCTAAAACAAACCCATGCAAAACACAAACAAAAAATAAAATAAAATAACAAATTCCTAAGCCAATTCTAACTAGTCTAAGTGAACACCCACACACATCTGACAATACACAAGACACCCAAAAAAAGGTAAAAGAAAAAAAAGCTTAACTTTTGAAATTGAGAAGTACTATATTCACGACATTTTCACAACAAATCACATGCGGTAAGTTGTTATTGGTTCTAATTTGAATTTACAACTTAAATTACTTTTTTGCCCACTTATAACAACCAATAATAACCTACCACTTACAATTTATTGTAAAAATATAATAAAAACGTTGTGAAAAATTAAAATGCTTATTTGGAGTTTCAAAAAAACATTATTTATACTTTTACCCCCTAACTCTAAATCCTAGTTCCGTCCTCCGTCCCTGCATACATGTATAGTTGTTTGCGTGTGAGTGCGTGAATTTGTGTGCAGTGATTATCGTGGAATTGTAACCAGCAGGATGGATGGGTTTCTTGACTTCAGTAAGGTGAGTTACACTTCTTTAGTTTTTTAAGTGGTGACCCAAAATATATGATCTTCACTTTACCTAAACCCCAAATCCAACTACCAAAAAAAGAAGCTTAAACAAGAACAAGAGTGCTCTCATGACTTATGAAAGAACTGACGCACGCACGGTCATAAAATCAAGTAATATTAGGTGTATGAAGCTCTTTTTTTTTTTTTTTTTTTTTTTTTACCAAAAGAAGAAAAAGGATTAAAGAATGAAAATATGGGATAATGACACCTCTTTTAATAGGGTATATCTTCTTTGTGGCCTTTGCATGCTATTGGATAAAATTCAATCATGTTGTACAATGAATCAATGATCAATATTTCAACCACACGATTGAGTGTAGTAGGCCGGGAAATATAACATATAACCTCATCTCCGCAAGATACTCACCGCAAGATACTATGTTCAAGAATTAGTATATCTTCATTGAAAATGTTCAGGTTTAAATTTTCATTTTCTCAATTATCGAATTATTTATAATAAACAAAACCTTAAGAATCCATACTTAAATTTTACACTCTAAGTTGTTAGATGCTATTATATTTTCAATGATTGGATTTTTCATAAAATATTCATCTTTTTGTTTGATATAAAAGATAGTTTTCCTTCAGGTACAATTATTTACTGTATTTCTTGTACTAGTACTACACCTCCATCTCACATAAAGATGGACGTGCATAAGACCACATTCATGTGAAAAGAAGCTATAATGTACAAAATAATTTCTTTCAACTCATTATGTGATGCCCCATTTGATTGATTGTGTGATGTTTGTGGGTATGTGATGAGTCCCACTTCAGGTATTTACAGGGTTGAACTGAGTTTTATTAACAACTGCAAAGAGTGTCAATTGTGACTAGTCTTTTTGAGGTATAGCGCAGATATAGGTAGCGTTTTTTCTTGGGTCGTTACATATGGTATCAGAACCGGTCCGATAACCTCGTGTGGGCTCGGAGTCACTACCCCACAAAGTGAACCCTATCGAGGACATTAGGGATTTAAGTGGGGGAGATTGTGATGCCCCAATTTGATTGATTGTGTGATGTGTGTGGATGTGTGATGAATTCTACATTGGATATTTACTAGGTAGATTTGGGCTTTATTAACAACTACAAAGACTTTCAATTGTGACTAGTCCTTTTGAGGTATAGTGCAAATGTGACTAGCACTTTTCTTTGGATCGTTACACATTATGTCGTAGTTCATATAATTATTCATATTTGTTAAATCAGACGGCTTATTAAACTTCTTAAACAAATTAAATGACTGATTATGAAAACAAAATCATATATATGAATGACCCAAGGGAAATCTTGAAACTTAACAAGGTCAAAATAAAAATAATTCTAAATTTTAAAAATAAATAATAATAAAATGTTTTGCCAAAAGTGTATTTAAGTCTTCTTATTTGTTATTTGTAATCATAATACCCATGCCTTGCCGATTTACACCCCATCTGAATAAGCACACCATCACTAATTGATTTATAATAAAGGTAAATCAATTAACAACTCGGCTGCTCATGTATTGGCTAGAGAGGCAAAGAATGTGAATGAATGTGTAATCTGGGTTGAGGATTCCCCACCTTGTATTGAGAACCAACTTATGAGTGATGTAATTGCAACGGAGTTTAGTCCTCATCAATGAAAGTTCTGATACAAATTGACAATCAAAAATAATAATAATAATAATAAAGGTAAAAGATTCGAGCTGATTATAATACCCATGTCTTTCTGAAGTACTTTTTCTTTCTTTCTTTCTATTTTTTTATTATTTTTCATGGGACCTTGCTTAGGTACTTGGTTCAATATATATATATATCCTTTGGATGTGCACCAGCACTACTCAACAAGAAAAGAACTTCGGGAGATTAAGAACAACACCCACGTTCACTCGTTATAAGTTATCACCCAACTTTTTTTTAAGTGGTCCACAACTATCTTTTGCTCTGAACATTCACACTTTTTTTTGTCATGAAACATGGGCTTTTTATTAGAGAATGATCGTAAAAATAAAATAAAATTTAAGGGAACAATTATTATTTCTTGTGGGCTGTGGCTCCCAGACTAGTAAAGAGTTTAATCATTACGGCGTTCTGAAATTATAGAATATCTATATAAAGTAATAAAAAAAAAAAAAGATTTCTCTAATAGATTTAGACTTTAAAACTAACTAGTCGCTAACTCGTGCGATACACGGGAAAGCTATCGAATATGTAGTTTTAAAAACTTTTCATTAAACTCCCTACCACAAAGATATAAATTTATCAGAACACAAACTTTTAGGATGAAAACATAGATAACAATATTTAATGGATTGAGTAATAGCACGGGCTTTCAAAAGAAAACAATATGATTTAAAAAGTCGAAAATTTTAGTATAGGCAAGAGCAAGTACAATTGTTAAGGAAGGATTAAAGGTCCTATAAGAAACATTTTTTCCAATATTTGAGCTCAATGGTAGAGTACAAAGATGGCGACCTGTTACACAAAATTCTTCTCATTATAATCAACAATCCTAAAGTGAATATTCAATCCAAAAATATGTAACCAATGTTACATATTGATTTGTTGTACGGGGCAAAGATTAGAACAAACATATTCTTATAACCATGCCCATATACCTTCTAAGTTCTAACTATTATGCTAAGGATCCAAACAATATTAGTAACCGAAAATGTATCATAATCTAGCATACTGATTTAAAAGTTACAATTTCAAACACAACCTTGCTAAGAAAATTCCACTGGCATTCAAATATCACTTAGTTTAAGTAAAACTATAAAAGTAATAAAACTAACCTTTGGAATAGAGGGCTAAAGCGTATCTTTTGAATCTAGAACATTTCTTCCTTTAAAAGATGCCTGAATTGTGAATGGTTTTTCTATAAATTATTCACACTTTAAAATAATAATGTTAAATTTAGTATGAACAGTCAAGTATGAACAGACAAACAATTAAGCAAATTTCAAAACCAAATATAAATATATTAACATAAAATACAGAACACTATTATAGATTTCATATTATATAATATTTACTTTTTTTGATAATCTTATATAATATTTACTTTGCATGACACATAGATGATTGATTCACCCATTACTCAACAACACAACACTACACGGTAAAGAAATTATAAACACAAGATTTACTTTTTCTTTTATTGAAAATCGGCAGACCCACAAATAAAACTCAACCTTGTTTAAATTACTAAAGTATAGCAAATCAGCAATACAGTTGTACAACACACAGTTTAACAAAAGCAGTAAACAAAGTTCATAGTTTAGTATTAGTATAACTCTTAAGTGTTCACAGGTTAAACCGACAGACACAGAGAGAGAGAGAGAGAGAGAGAGATACTACTGGTACTGTGATGAAACCTAGAGTCGATGGACAACCACAGATTCGCGACAAGGCAATTGGTGGCATGATGGCTTAAGTACTGAGATGGGAGATAGGACTGCATAAAGAAGAAGAAAAAGGAGATGAAGTGCGTTTGTGAGTTTGATTGGGAGCATTATGACGGTATAACGATACTTACTTTTGGGTAGCGAATGTCTCTGGCACTCTGCACATATTATTGGGTGTGCAAATTGTAACGGTGTCTAGAGCCGATGGTGGTCAGTTCTTGAAGAAAAGGTTTAGGGTTTTATCGCAAGGCTAGAGATGAGAAGGCTTTCACTAATATAAGCAAGGCCGAAAATAAGAAATAAATACTGCCACACGCTTAATCAAACGTAAAGTGTTTGTTTTATACTTGGTAACTACTCCCCTAAAAGTCAGAACCGTGTGTCTCTAAATTAAAAAGAATTAAAAAAAAAAAAGGTGACATGGAAAATTGTGGAGCTAGCAGAGGCTTCGGTTATATATATATATATAAAACTGACGTTTGATTGTTCATTTCAATTTCTCTAGTGAGTTTAAGGTCGGTTTCTGTTTGGAGAATGAACGTTTTGGGAGGTGGAATTATTCCGTTCATTCCAAATATTATACATTCATCTTTATATAAAGTAAATCCAATGTGAGTTTCTCAACAACAACAACAACAACAAAAAGTGGATCCAATGTATGAATGTCACACATGAGACTCATATTTATATGAGAAAATGGTATATGCACTGAATGCATCAAATAATTTTTCCAAAGATGGTTACCCGTATCGAGGTATTTATTATTATTATTTAAAAAGAAAAAAAGATTAATGCCTCCTTTCAAGGTTAAATTAATGTGTTTTTTTTTTTAAAAAAATATATATAATAGTTGGAAGTAGGAAGAGGGAAAATTTGAACCTTTAACGTCTTTGTTAGAAAAACCAAAAGAAGTCAATTGAATTATTATACTCTTAACCTTATACTTCATCGATTACCAATTTACCATACAAGATAATGTTTTCTTTTCGAATTTATGGGTGGTATTGCAGCTAGAATAATCATTTATCCTTTCCAAAGTGCAATGGTCCATTTTTGTCTCTTAAACGTCTTAACTTGATTACATGACCTATTTATTAACCGAGACATGTTAGGTCGTGTTGATCATAACATAACTTGTTTATTAAACAAGTTATACAAATAGTGTCGTGTCAACTTATTTAATAAACAAGTCATGTCCGGGTCGAGGGATCTTGTCAAGATTAATAGACAAAGTAATTTTTTCTATCAAACTTAAACACTAACATTAGAATCACGAGACCACTTGTGTACAACTAGTTTATTAGCTGGTGTTTTATTATGATTTTGGTCCCTAAACATTTACATTATGTGTTGGTCCTTAGTGTCTTAAATGTGCCAATTTTTTGTATTTTTTTATATATTTTATTTTAATGTTTTTTCCTGGTCAAGTCATGATTGGCCATATTTTATACTTATAAAACAAACAAGATTGGGTGGGACAGTAACTGACCTTTAGTTCATTTGATCAATTACAAGTAGAGGAAGTGTAAGCTCCCAAACCTTTCCTTTTCTGGTGATCATTGTGATGAACAAACATTACTGCCGGCTCAAGTAGTTTAGTAAATTTCGTATTCAGGTGTCAGTATGAAAGATGGAAAATATCCCCATGGTGAGAAGGTAGCTTAGTCTTTGCAATTCATCTATCTCTTTTGGCACGAAATTGTAAATCCTTCTTTCTCCGCTTAGACCTAAACCAGTCAGCTACTAGAGAGAGGCATGATGAATCAACACCTCCTACTAAAGGATATTTAACCACCAATGCAATCCTGAAATCTTCTCTCAAAAGTCTTGAACTGGCATTTGAAGCTTAAGAGAGAATGATGGTACTCTACCTTGTATACCCACAAGGGGCAAAGAGTCGGGGAATGAAGTAGGTGGACAAAGCTTGGGGTTATATATATATGGGAAATTACACTTTATCCCTCTTAAATTATGACCACTTTTACATTTACCCCTCTAAACTATAATTCATTTTACACTTACCTCCCTAAATTATGACTCATTTTACACTTGCCCCTCTAAACTATGAGAATGCACACTTAATTTCCTAAACTATTGTTGTGTTCTTTAGGTTTGTGAATCTTTTATATATAGTTTTCTCTGTCGCTAGTGAAAGTTTGGGTTCCCTAACTTCTCCTAGGTTGAGAAAGAGCCGGTCCCTTCCTTTTGAAGGCTAGTCAGTCCCTATTAGCCACCATTTGGTTGCTATAGGCTAGTGGGGTTTTTTTCTTGTAAGAGTTTTGGGAAACACTTTATTTTCTTTTGACTTATGGAGGAGATTACTGCGGGGTGGAATTAGATGTCTCTGCAGGGATCGGAGGAGGACAAGTTTGATCTCCGATCTGATATGGGGTCAAAGGAATTCATCCTGCCTGCAAAGTTTCACACAAAACGGGTCCTTAATGTTGATGCTGTAGCTCGTAATTCTCTCAACTATGGCGTACTCGGAATGGATTTAAGATTAAGGATCAAGGCAAACATATTGTCCTCTTTATCTTCGAAAACAAGTTTGATTGTGACAACAAATTTTCTTCTCAGCCCTGGAGTTTCGATAAATTTTTGGTGGTTTTTCAGAGGTACGATAATTAGACGTGGCAAAACAGGCAAGTCGGGTCGAGTTTGGGTCGGGTCAATCAGGTCGCGGGTTAAGTTGGGTCGCAAGTCGGGTCAAGTTGACACGTATTTTTCAAATAAGTTTTATTTTTTATTTTTTTTATAGATGCAATTTGTCAATTGTTTATGAGTTTCTTAATTGTGATTAGATTCTCACTGGTGAAACTGTTACCACTTACCAATTACCACTAAACACTTGATACCCAAATTTGGTGCAACTCTTGTTCCAGCTTTCTAGAAGCTAATCTTGGTATAATCTTCGATCTATTTAAAGTAGGAAGAGAAAATAAAGGTGGCAAGTAAAGAATGACAAACTATAATGGAGTACATAACATATTAAGTAAAGAAGAATAAATAAATATTTTATAAGAATTACACCTCAATCTCGAGCTTCTATACGTTGGTAGATGTGGCAAATCGGGTGGGTCGGGTTCGGGTTGGGTCAATTGGGTTGCGGGTCAAAAATGGTCATTTTTAAACAGGTCAATCGGGTTGCGGGTCAATTGGGTCGGGTGAAAAAATTCTGATCCGTTTTGCCATGTCTAACGATAATAGCACCCACGTTCGAAACTTGGACTATGAGAGAGTCCCTTCCTGGGTGCAAGTATACGACATTCCGATCAGTTTTATGAACAAAACGGTGGCTGAAGGATTATATTCTGGTATTGGTGAAGTATGTCCTTCTGATTTCTCAGTCATGGAAGGGGGTGACCATGTGTGTGTTCGTGTTATTCTAGATATTTCAAAGCCTCTATGTCGCGGACGTAAAATCACTCTTGAAGGTGGAACCACGGGATGGGTTTCTTTCAAGTACGAAAGGTTGCCAAGTATCTATTATTGGTGTTGTTGTTTAACTCACAATGACAAAGATTGTGATCTATGGATTACCAATGAAGGCACGCTCACGGTGGAGGGTTGAAATTATGGGGTGTGGTTACGAGCTCCTTTATCAAATCAAATTAGAAATCCAACATTGTAGTTCTATGTTTCTATCAACAGAAGAAAGATTCAAATGTTTCAAAGGACTCGAGAAGTGAACCTTTTTCGAAACCTCACCAAGCATCCTCACCGGAGAATGGAACTCCGATGAAACCATTGGAAAAGGAAATCCCAGATTCTTTGCTTCCAAATATCTCTAATTCTGTTGCATATCCTATTGTCAGGGATTTGGATGATCTTCTGCCGGGTTTTAGGGGTCAGTTGAATATAAAAAGGAACTTTGCGCATACTTTGTACAAAACTACTGCAGAACTGGAAAAAGGTGATGCAATAGAAGACGTTGATGGAAAGTTGGAGTTGTCACCAAAAAAGGAGTCCGCTACTTCAATAAAGCCACAAGGATATCAAAGTAAAAAGTCCAACTCAGCTCTCAACCACGTGTAAGTCTCCATCACTTATCACTAGGTCAGATAGATTCCCTTTGGTTGACCTCTTCAATACTTTAAACTATCCCACGTGCACCTCACTTCTACCTAAGCCCTCTTGGACCCGCATTAATTGTATCCTTTCTGAACTCGAGGAAAAAGTGGAGGTATTCATAGGAAAAAAGAGGCTTTCACTGCCCAAGAAAAATCAGCAAGGTGTATAAAAAAAACAAAATTGGTTTCTCAAATTGATAAAGACTATGCAGTCATATTGGCGGAGGCTAGTTCCCAGCCCCACCAAGAACAATGAATCTCATCTGTTAGAACTGTCGAGGGCTTGAGAACTAGCAGGTAGTTCAAGAGCTTGGAGAGTTAGTCCGGGCACAAGATCCCTAAGTCATTTTTAGCCGAAACATGATTGGAAGAAGCAAGGCTAAGCAATATTTGTGATTCTCTTCAGTTCGGTCATTATCATGGAGTTTCAAGGATTACTCGTGGGGGTGGCTTAGCTCTCTTTTGGAAGAATGGATTTATTTTAGATGTGGAATCCTCATCCTTGAATCATATAGATGTGGTGATAAATAAAGGAAAGGACAATGCATGGCGTTTCACAGGAATTTATGGAGCACCAAAAACGTATTTGTGATCTGAAACATGGGAGTTGATTTGTGGTTTGCATAGACACGGATCTCTGCCATGGCTGTGTGGAGGCGATTTTAATGAAATTTTGAAATCACATGAAAAGAGTGGTGGCAGACTTAGACCCTATGGTAAGATAAAATAGTTTCAAGGAGTGCAGGTAATGAAGGCCCTTCAATAAGGTGGCTGGGATCTTGCTTCGGGTGGTCATCTAATCCGAGATATTTTATGTATTGTAAACTCCTTTGTGAGTACCTCTTTCTCTCATGTTTGTAGGCAAGCTAACGTGGTAGCTCATGCACTGGCCTAGAGAGCTAGATTTTGTTTTCCTATTTCAGTTTGGTTGGACTCCTATCCAACAGATATTACATCTTTTGTATTAGTTGATTTTCAGCCTTGATTTATTAAAGTTATCAATTTCTTTCTTTCTCAAAAAAAAAAAAAAAAAAAATTCCTAAACTAGTACTCATGGGATGGGGTGCAAAGTGTTACATGAGTAATAGTATAGGAGGGTAAGTGTTACACGGATAATAGTTTAAGGAGGTAAGTGAGCATTTTTATAGTTTAAGGGTGTAAGTGTAAAAAGATGTACAGTTTAGGTAGGGGTAAAATATAAATTTTCATGTATAAAGACAAAAGGGCAAAATAGTATAACCGTCAAAAATAAATTCACAAACGGGCCTGTTTGTTTGTAATATCCGTAAAAAAGAAAGTAAGAAGAAGAGGGCGGAGTGCGTGTGGAGCCCGGCCCATTGTGGAAAAGAAAGTTCGGGAAGCAAACAACAGAGTAGTGGTGGGAGATTATTACGTGAACCACGACACTACTCTGCCCAATCGAATCAAAGTAACCCCTCACCCTCACTCCAGCTCCAACTCTAACACACTCTGTTTATGAACGCCACGCGAGTACGCAACCCCACCGTTTTTAATATACTCTCCAAAGACCAAACAAACAAAAAATAAAAATCAGGTACTATATAATAAACAAAACAAAGGCCTTATCTGACTGACTCTCTCTCTCTCTCTCTCTCTCTCTCACTTCCCAGACGACAAACACACACACATATAGACATTCTAGTTCTACAGAAATTTCCACAAACGCAAAGAGTGCAAGCTGAGAGAGAGTAAGAGACATGGTGAGGATAATACCCATGGCGTCAACCATTGGACCTTCTCTATCCTCCTTCAAATTCGCTTCTGCTTCTCCTCGCCTCTTCTCCTTTTCTCTCTCTTCTTCTTCTTCTTCTTCTTCTTCTTCTTGCACCATCCCCTCTCGCCGTCTCTCTCTTTTGCATCTTGGTAGCGGTGAGTCAAACCCTCTTTTTCCTTATCTCTGTCAACAACTTTCAATGCAATTTGGGGCTTTTTTTTTTTTTTGGGTGATGTATTTTTGGATGTTTTGTTTGTTTTTGTTCTATATGATAATAAACAGAATTCTCATGCTCAATTACATCCATAGGATTTGATTGCTTGAGATAAACATAGTTTGTCATTGTGAGAGCTCATAACTCAGGCATTGATACATTGCCAATGTACAATAGTAGTCTGGTATTAGAAATTCTTGTCACTCTCAATGCTAATGAACAATTTCAATTGCGTTGGTTTCATTTAATTTAGCTATTTTTAATAATTGAACATAGATTTTGGGGTTGCATCTCTATCAATTTCATGTAGTGCCCGTTTATTAAGGCGCACTTAGTATATTTTTTTTAACTTCGCTTTTGTTTAGGTGTACAGCTTTTCCAAAACAACCCCATTTTCAAGAAGCTGAAAAATAAGTTATACCAAAAAAGCACTTAAGCTAATGAGCTTTCAAACAACCCGTGACCTCAAAATTCATTCTTTCTTATGTGAGGAGGAAGTGCCATTTGAGCCAAAACTCAAGCGCGAACTCTTTTAAAAGCTATGTTTGGCATTAGAAGCTCATGATGTGTTTTGATTGTGACTGTGGTAGGTATTTAAGAATTGGGAACTCTAGATTATAATGCGAATGAGTTGTCACCCCTTTTTCTCGTCATTATTGTGGTTGAAGCGATTGTATCATCTTTTACATGATATGGGTTTTCTATTTAAAATAAATTTTCATGGCTTACTCCTCTTACCTTAAAAAACCATGGGTCTCAAATCATGCTATGGCATAGGAAACACTAGTATATTGATTGTATTGGACTGTTTCAGAAATTCAGACAAAATTAATGATTTTGAATTGTTATCCAGCTGTTCCACAGTCACATTTCTTTGGTCTGAGAGCTGCTAAGCTTTTGAGAAGAGAGGCTAATGGCATGGGGGTGACAGCAGCTGGAAATGCAGCCCAAGCAAGCACAACTGCTACCCAGGAGAATGTCCTAGAGTGGGTCAAGAAAGATAAGCGAAGGATGCTCCATGTTGTTTACCGTGTTGGAGACTTGGACAGGACCATAAAGTATGCTTTTTCAGTATAATGTGAATTTCTCTTCTCATATTATATATCATCTATTCTTTTAAACAAATACATTGAGAGGGAACCTAGGATTAAGTAAAATTTCTGGTGATTGCAGATTCTACACGGAGTGCCTCGGAATGAAGCTGCTGAGAAAACGTGACATACCAGAGGAGAGATACACAAACGCCTTTCTTGGATATGGACCTGAAGATTCTCACTTTGTTATTGAACTCACTTATAGTAGGCCATCTAACTAGTACTTAGTTTTGTTGATCTTTATGAACAATGAATCTTCTTGTCGGCCTTTCATGAAATACTAAAATAGTGACATAAGGACCATACTTGGTCCTTTCATGAAGTTTTTTGTAAACATTTCTGTGCTATCAGTATATTTTTTTGATATTCATTTTGATTGACTAATGCTTCCAGATTATGGAGTTGACAAGTATGATATTGGAACTGGGTTTGGCCACTTTGGTATTGCTGTTGAAGATGTGAGTTCCTGTTCTTAAAAAAGTTTTCATATCTTCTTCCTTTAATCATATGGTAGATAATATTCTTCTCATCCTGTTGTATGTGAGCTCGTTACAATTGCACTTTAGTCACATATGCTAGACTGTTCTCTAGATTGTTGTTTCTTAAGAGACATGTGCTGGAGTTTTATCTTTGTGGTCTCTGATTAGGTTGCCAAGACAGTGGAACTTGTAAAGGCTAAGGGTGGAAAAGTAACCCGAGAACCTGGTCCTGTCAAAGGTGGCAGTACGGTGATTGCATTTGTTGAGGACCCTGATGGTTACAAGTTTGAACTTTTGGAGAGAGGGCCTACTCCTGAGCCCTTGTGTCAAGTAATGCTCCGTGTAGGTGACCTTGATCGTTCCATAAATTTTTATGAGAAGGTGAGTTTTGCTGTGCAAGATTGGGCAATGTGTAGTCCCCATTGCTAAGCTACCTTTTTTTATTTTTTTTATTTCAAATATTATTTATGAAGTTCTCAATCTGTATCTCCTTAAATTATGTAGGCCTTTGGCTTGGAACTTCTTCGCAAACGAGACAATCCGGAGTACAAGGTATCTATATCTTGACATGATGGTTCAATGTATTGACCTATATATATATATATATATATATATATATATTTATGTATGTATGTATATATTGTTTTTAATGTCTTTCATAACTGATAAAGATTGTTAAAAGATATTTCCAAAGAAAAAAAGGATCCCATTTTTGGGAGTTATGGTTGGTTGGTGTGTTTATTTCTACCTTACTGACTTAATTTTCTTTGGTTTTCATCTAGTATACAATAGCTATGATGGGTTATGGCCCTGAAGATAAAAATGTTGTTCTGGAATTGACATACAACTATGGGGTCACCGAATATGACAAGGGAAATGCTTATGCTCAGGTAGAAACCATAACACCCCCCCCCCCTCCCTAAAAAAAGGGGGTTTTTCTTCCCCTCAAATTTGTCATTAAGGTTTCGCTGTTGGACACATGGTATTGAATATTGTTTTGCTTGTTATTGTCAATGCTATAAAGTCTGGTATCATATATAGTTTGTTGGGCTTGGGGACTGATTTCTTATATTTTTGCAGATCGCAATAGGCACAGATGACGTTTATAAAACTGCAGAAGCTATTAAGCTGTCTGGGGGCAAGATTACCCGGGAACCTGGACCATTACCAGGTATCAACACCAAGATCACTGCATGCTTGGATCCTGATGGTTGGAAGACGGTATGGCTTGTAAAGACATTATGTTTTTCTGATTATGTCAGGGGAATTTTTTTTTTTCTTTTTTTCATCAGTGTTTTGCATATATTTTTGATAAGTAGCCTAAGTACATGGGAAGTATGCCAAAGCTATTCAAAAAACTAGGACCAAAAATTCCAAATGTCTATGAATTCCAAAAGAGAAGAATAATTAATATCCCCATTGCTCCTAACCCAATCATAAAGAGATCTAAGGGGGAAAAAAGCTTCAATTGAAGCAACGGGGATTTAATCCCTTCAAAAGACCTAGCATTACATTCCTTCCAAATGCACCACATTAGACAGAGAGGGATGGCATTCTAAACACCTGCATCTTGGTGGCTCTTAAAACCGCCAGCTCTCAACAAGATAGGAGGTCCTTCACTGAGAAAGTATTGACCCAAGAAATTCCAAATAAAGAGAAAACCATAGACCAAAGATCCCGTGCCATATCCACAAAACGTAGAGGATGGTTAATAGTTTCTGCATCCATTTTGCTCATGCAACATAGATCAACAATGATGATCTTTCACTTTTGATGGTTATCCATACTGATAAGTTTACAATGAGCTGTTGTCCACACAAAGAAAGCGAACTTTCTAGAGACTTCATCTTCCAAATAGCTCTCCAAGGAAAAAAACCCCTTATGGTCTCCATGGAGCGATATCACATCAAAAATATGGTTCTTGGATAATACCCAATACATTCTCATTCAAGCCTTGCCCTGAGATATGAGTAAAGAGTGTCTAAGAAAATATGTAATATCCAGTAGTCTTTCAACAGTCTTACATATATAACTTGATTAGCTTTTTGATGTGGTCGCAGTACCTCTCACCTCTGCTAGAATCTTTGAAGAATAGTTCGGAACAAAATATTTAATTAATGGTATAGTTGCTTTAAGAGTACATACATAGGTATATTTACCTAGATGCATGTATGGAAGGGCTCTAGGTTTAGGTCAAGACCACTCAAAAAGTAGACAGCTTGCTAGTTGTTGCTGCTATTGGATTCACTGCTTGGATATCAGCCAAGTTTAGTTGCTGTGCTCAATGTTGGTTGTTATTTTTCATTTTCATATTTGAAATTCTATTTTTTTAACACTGATTTATTGTTTAAACCCTTCTTTATATATGCTTTATAAGACTCAATACTACACCACAGGCATGAAGATTTTTGTAGCTGTAGCCTTTATGGTTATAACTTATAAATGAGTCATAATTTCAAGAGAAGTCTTAGCGAAGAAGTGCTCATCTTAGTGAAGAAGTGAGGATTGACTTAGTATAAGGTATTAGGAATGTTCCTTTAGGTCAATGTTGGGGGGTGATAGAAAACTGCAAGAGAAAGAAATGGCTCATCCAAGCATGCTAACAATGATTACAAACACGCGCACACAAAAAAGCAAAGTAAAATCTTGAAGTACAAAATCTTATTATTAATTAATTTGGTCATCTCCTTTTTCTGGTCAGAGAAATCAATCAGGATGCTTTCTTTTCTGATCTTACTTCTATGATTCAATTAGTTTGATACTTAATTCATTTGTCCTATTTTGCAGGTTTTTGTAGATAATGTTGATTTTCTAAAGGAGTTGGAGTAAGGTTTAGGAAAATATCTTGCCATGCTTGTGACAATGACTTCCAAATCTCCGGCCTAAACGATTCTTGGAAGTCGTGAGAGTGTATCAAATCCATTTTGTAGATAAGCTTATAATCATTCCCACAAATGATTGTTGTAACAGATATATTCCCATTAGTTTCACAGCTTTGTAGTTTGAGACAAAAATTATCTGTTTAATTAGTATTTTTCTTCATATATTTCACATGAAAAAGAATTTCCTTGCAAATTACCGATGTATGATTTGGCCACCATTTCAAACAAGCTGATCATAAGCAAAATAGATTCCGAGCTATGCATTGTTTTTCGCTCAAGAAGTTTGGTGGAACTTGTATCATTTTGGCTTTTGGCTGGTGGTTAAATTGTGAAGATCTTTAGTTTATTTACTTATTTATTGAAAGTCATTTTTGTTATATGTCTAGGAAAAAAAAAAATATATATTATAACAGGTAAAGCTGAGAGAAAAATTAATTAGATTTCAAATTTAAGTTCAATTAGAGCTTAAATTTGCGTCATGCGTCTAATCTAATCTAAATTTTAAATTTTTGTGCTAAGTGAGTTAATTTAAGGGGAAATTACACTTTACTTACATGTGGTTTGTCCAATAAACACTTTGTTTACCTGTGGTTTAAAAATTGGCACTTTCCTTACTTGAGGTTAGTTTTGTTTGTCTTCCATTACCCACCTCTGTTAAAAATAGAGGTAAATTTGTATTTTTGCTACTATTTTATGTCTCTTTCCTCTAAAAACATAAAAAAACTAAAAAACAAAGGGAAAAGATCTAAAAGCTAAGTTTTGTAAAAATTAAAACCTAACTTTTACTCTTTTTTTTTTTTTTTTTCATATATTAACTTTTGATACATGATATGACTTCCTACTATTGATACATATTACCAAGTAGATGGGATCCTTGGTCAGCCTCGAATCGTCCAATACGTCCCCACCCCAACAACTTCATCCAACGGCAATGAGGAAACGATGATCAAGTGGGCCAAAGAGAAACTACTGGTGATTGATCCCATCAAACCGTGTTTGATCAATAAGATTATTGATAATAACATAGGCATGAAGTCATACATGGGGAAACTCATATTGTTGCCAATCACAGATGATGGCAAAAATGGGTGCAAGATCGAGTGGTCCTTTGTCTGTGATCTAATTGAAGGTTTGAGATTTGAAGATTTTCTCCCTTATATTGAGACTGGTCTCCAGTCCATGGCAAAGAAAATAGAAGATGCCCTCCTATCTACTAGGTGCAATCTAAAAGTTAGTACATAAAAAGAGGGGAAGGTTTTAAAATAGAAGATCTAAAAGTTGATACATAAAAAAGAAGATATAAAAGATAAGTTTTAATTTTTACAAAACTTAGCTTTTACATCTTCTTTTTCCTTGATTTTTTTTTATTTAGTTTTTTATGTTTTTAGAGGAGAGAGACATAAAATGGTTACAAAAATACAAATTTACCTCTATTTTTAACCGAGGAGGGTAACAGGAGACAAACTGAGCTAACTTCAAGTGAGTAAAGTGCCAATTTTTAAACCACAGGTAGGCAAAGTGTTTTTTAGGCAAACCATAGGTGGACAAAGTGTAATTTCTCCTTGTTGAGGGCCAAAATTTCACAAGAAAGCTCATGCCATGAAAAGTAAGGAAAGACCATGGGCCTTAACAAAAGAAAGCCCAATTCATGAAGCTAAGAAGGACCATGAAGGCCCAAAATCTCAAAAAGAAGAAAAAAGAAAGAAATAATAATAATAAAAAAGAAAAAAAGAAGAGGATCTCGGGCAAGGATCTTGGGCAGACCAGAGGACATGCAGCAAGGATCTCGGTCAGGCCAAATGATATGCAACCAGAAGAATCAATATCAAGGCCTTATGTATGTTCAGATTTCCAGTAAAAAAACAAGCCATTAAAAATCCAGCAAAAAAGACCAGGTATTGTCTTTGTAACCCATGGTCCAAGCCCACGAGATCCTGAGTGGATAGTAAGAGAGGAATGGTTTGGTCGGTAGGGGAGTGATTTCTGGTGAAAGGAGGATCCCGAAACTTTCCCTTGGTTCATATATTTGCTTGGAATGCATGAAACAATGAAAAACTCAGTTCTCCCATGTGCATGACACCTCCCCATAATTTCCTCTCAATTGTCATTTTCAACAAAGCTGTCACAGTACACCGAGTAGCCCACCCATTCCATTTAACTTTCCAAGAAGGAATCTTTCATTTATAGCTAAAGCCAAATGCCCATTTTGAGTTATAATTGCCTAAATAAGCTAAACTTCTGTCCAATGCACATTTTCAGGTCACAGAGGACATAGTTTTACTCAGCAGACCTGTGACGTCCTCTCTTGGGGTACCAGACCAGGTCTGCTGTAAAAAGGACACAAGGCATAGCAAAAAGGGGAGATTCGGATGGGAGAAAAATGAGGATTTAGGGAAAGAGTTCAGAGGTTCAAAACACATTTTCTTAGAGCTTTAAAAGCCCAGCAAGGAAGAGAAAGAAATAAACAAAAATAAGAGAGCCAAGGTGGAGGAATTTGTCCCATATCCTTGAGATTATTCAAAATACCACTTAGCCTCCAAAGAAACATATACCAAAACATGCACACATCAGATATCACTCTCTCCCACAAAAATCCTCCTCACCTAATTATCTTGGAAGGCAATGCCCAAGCAAAGCCACTTGGACTTGAGTTCCAAATCCTACAAGTCTTGTGCAAAAGCACTATGTCTGTGAGAATTGGGGCCAAGATCCTCGTGGTTGAATCAATCTCATGAAATTCATTTATATAAATGTTTATGTATTAAAATGTATGTTCTAACCTAAGAAACTAATAATTATTTGAAAATATGTGTATTGTATAGTGTATTTTTATGCAGGACCTATAGAAGTAAAGGGAAAGGAAAAAAAACTCCATTGCATAATAAGCATGGAGAAAATCGTATAGATCAGAGAATTAGCGTTCTGGGATTACAGGCTTTATACGCCAGGGATACCACGATCAATACGTCCGGGGTACCATGACAATACGTCCGAGGTACCAAGTAAAGAAACTCTTTTAAGTGTTCATACAGTAAAAGGCATGGAGAAAGATCATATTGCATAATAAGCATGGAGAAAGATCGTATTGCATAATAAGCATGGAGAAAGATTGTATAGTTTAGAGAATTAGTATTCTAGGTTCTTATAGGCCTAATACCCTTGGGAACCACAACGTCACGTCCGGGGTACCACGACAGTACGCCCGGGGTACCACGATAGTACGCCCGGGGTACCAAGTGAAGGAACTCTTTTAAATGTTTATACAATAAAAGATAAGCCCAAAATACTCTATTTCAACATCCTTCTCATTGTGAATATTATGAATACTTATTTTGTAAAAGTAAAGGGTCATTTTATGGAACTAAAACACTTATAATGGTATTTTATTGCTTAGGAGGAATCACATTTTTTGCCTTGAGGAGATTTATGTGACTTGCGCACAACTTGGTTCGTAATCAGCCCCCATTTAGCTGCGGTGAACCAAGCCCAGTCCACCGAACAACAAGTAGAGCGCTCGAGATCCTTATTTCTACGTGGGCTTGGGTACTGTCCAAAAAAGGACCCTCACATTTTGGCGACTCTATTGAGGACTAGGAAAAAGGATAGGGAAGAAGCAGTCCCTTCGCAAGCATGGCTCCAAAGCTAGGAAACACCAAGAGGAAGGAAAGTTTTTCTTAAAGCGTGGGTTCCTCCAAAGAGCATCCCATCAACAGACTCTGTATGGAATTTTGGGGAACTTCCCAATACAAGGTTAGTGAAATGGACAAGTTCCTTGGCTCCGCCCATGGATTTAGCAAAATGAAGTAGTTCCATAATTCTAGCAAAGTCTAGGAGATCCTTGACTCTAGGAAAGTAAAGCTTGGGAGATCCTTGATCCCAACAAATCTGAGGAGATCCTTTATTCCAACAAAGCTGAGGAGATCCTTTATTCCAGCAAAGCTGAGTACACCCTCAATTCCAGTAAAGCCTGGGAGATCCTTAATTCCAACAAAGCTGAGGAGATCCTTTATTTCAAAAAGGTTGGGTACATCCTTAATTCCAGCAAAGTCTAGGAAATCCTTGACTCTAGGATAGTAAAGCCTGGGAGATCCTTGATCCCAACAAAGCTGAGGAGATCCTTTATTCCAACAAAACTGAGGAGATCCTTTATTCCAGCAAAGCTGAGTACATCCTCAATTCCAGCAAAGCCTGGGAGATCCTTAATCCCAACAAAACTGAGGAGATCCTTTATTTCAGCAAGGTTGGGTACACCCTTAATTCCAGTAAAGTCTAGGAGATCCTTGACTCTAGGAAAGTAAAGCTTAGGAGATCCTTGATCCCAACAAAACTAAAGAGATCCTTTATTTCAACAAAGCTGAGGAGATCCTTTATTCCAGCAAAGCTGAGTACACCCTCAATTCCAACAAAGCCCGAGAGATCTTTAGTCCCAACAAAGCTAAGGAGATCCTTGATTCCAAAGGAGATCCTAGATTCCAATAAAAAAAAAAAAAAATTTCCCTAGTTCCAGCCATGGTTCTAGCAAAATGGAGTAGTTCCTTGGTTCAAAAAAAATTCGAGTTATTCCTTGACGGAATGGTTTTCTGATTCTAGCAAAGTGGAATAGTTTCTTTGGTTCCAACAAAGTTGAAGTATTTCCATGGATCCAGCAAAGTAAAATAGTTTTAAAAAAAATGGAGGTACAGGAAAATGAATAGAAGTGCCTCAATAGCATCAAGAGAAGATGGATAGAGCATGATTCAACAACCGCCTCATGTCTTGGGGGCTAAAGCCTATTATGCGGTGGACCTTGAATATATTTTGAAGAAAATCAATAGAAATACTATATTTCAAGTTAGTAGCAAAATCAATATTATTGAAAGCTCAACAACTATACAGTGCATCTATCATTTCTTGCAGCTCAACAATTGGGCTCACCCATGGAAATAACAAGATTTGGAGAAGCTATAGAGTCCACTGAGGGACACGTACAACTAGCTCTAAAGGTCGACCATGGCATCACAAATATCGCCTGATCCTCTCAATGCACCAATGTTACGTGAAATAGGGACCGAATGGAAAGCCCACAAAAATTGCTGCCAATCCTAGTCCCTTCATCTAGCACAAAGTAAACTTTGTGGAAAACATATTCTATGATAAGTCAGCTCTAGCTGAAGAATATCCCATTGTTAGGATCCCGGGGGGCTCCCATCTCTAGGATCTCAAGGGGCTCCAATCCCAGAAGAAAAAGAAACCTGGAGCAAAGACAGAATATTGCTTATGAAGGCACGCGGGACCTGAATGTAGCCTACAAGAGGACCCCGGACCACCATCTTACATAATAGCCCAGGAAGAGATCTTGGAGGAACTTAGGGATACGACGAGTCAAAATATCCCATCTCTAGAATCCTGGGGGGCTCCTATCCCAGAATAAGAAGAAACCTGGAGGAAAGGCTAATCCACTGTTTATGAAGATCCTGGAGAAAGTTATGGATATGGAAAGGAAGGAATAGATCCCACCAAAGGAGGAACTTGAAGAAAGGAACCTGGGGCTGACCCAAGGAACCCCGGGCCTATCCTAATCAGCAATCAATTATCGATACAAAAAAAGAGAAATTGGTGGAGCTATTGAAAAAAAAAATGAAGATTTATTGGCGTGTACTCCCGCAAATTAAATAAGGCGTGTCCAAAGGATAAATTTCCCTTGGGTTTGATCCAAAGGAAGTCAGGATCCTGAAAGAAGAGAGAAAGGAACTCGGGGATAATTAAAATAGTGAAGAAGGAAGTTCTACAGAAACTAAAACTTAGTATCACTCATGTGTGGGCTGCAGGCAAACCACGAGCTCAGGGGGCTAAACTTTGAGGTCTAAAAAAATATCATGACACAAGGCCCAAAGAAATAGCACATTGGGCCAAACCTATGGAAAGTAAAAATTAAAAAGGGGTTGAGCTCATAAAAGGAAAGGATGGTAGGTCCAAAAGATTTGAGGCCCCGAGATCCATGAAGGGACATGTTTTAGAGCCCATGAAACAAAGGGAGGAAAGAAAAGGACCCAGCCTGCCAAGATCAGAGGACCAAAGAGAGTCTAGTAGAAAGAACTAGGCCGGGATCCCGGAGACTGTCAAGGGCTTGGGATCCCTAGGACGTGCAGCTCAGCCAAAGTGGGATTGAGACAGCTCAAAAGGGAAACCAAAAAGTACAAGAAACGAAGGACAGATATGTCCTTCTCAAGCACTCAATGATGCAGCAAAGAACTAGAGGGCTTGGAGATGCAACAACTCACGAACAAGGAAGCTGGTATCTCGGGGAACCCAGAAACAAGAACTATGAAGGGAAGTAGCTAGGGGAACTTTCAACCTGGCAGGAATAGAATCGGCCCACTTAGGAAAAGTGACAAAAAGGAAGGGCGGCCAAAAAGCTGAGTCTGGGAAAAGGAAAACAGAGAAGCCTTCGAGAAAGAGAAATTAAAGGTCAGCTCCCTTAAAGACATCTTAAAATGGAAGGTTAGCAAAGGACTTTTGGAGAAAAGACATCAAAAGAAGAAAACTGTGAGAAATAAGGAATGGACCAGCCACCAAAGCCGTTGGCACGCTGCTAGCTCTGTTACCCAGGGGAGCAAAGAGAGGGAACCAGTGGTACCCCGGAGCCCTAAGGTGACACTATAAAATGAGGAAGCAGTAACAGTGAAGGATTATTCAGTGGATTAGAGTAGAATCATTGAGAAAATTTTGTTAAAACATTCAAAGAAAGTAGTGAGGAGAGGAGAAATGTTGCCCAGTGTACCAAGGTAGCCATTATAGAACATACTCGGATCCATAGGGGCTCAAACTTTGCAAGTCTTGGAAGCTGAGAAGGCCATCTAAGTTAGTAACTTTTAAGTTCATTTGGACCTTGTAACATGTCTTAGTGAACACTTTGTAATTCCTCAAACAAAAGCAACGATATATTTCTTATGGGGATCTTGGAAAACAGGGGGCTGAAAAGCTTTAGGATCCCAAGTAGCCAGGGGAACAGCAGATGGAATGGATTGGACACCCTGCATTGGCTACCCAGTTTCCTCAGTTATACTAGGGCTGGCAATTCGTGTTCGCGTGTCGGGTTCGTATCGTGTCAAGTCATAAGTATTCGACTACATAGGTCAACACTAACCCGACATGTTTATTAAACGGGTCAAAATTCCTCAACCCTAACACGACCCATTTATTAAACGGGTCAGTCGTGTCGACCTGTTTATCAGATTTTATCAAAATGAAAAATAAAAATTAATGAAAAAACAAACAAATAAATATTTTTAATATAAAATTCAGAATTAACGAGTAACTGCATCACAAATAATCATTCAAAATTAAAGCATATCTCAATATCACAAATAATCAATCACAATATGTTAAAGAAAATAAATCACAACAACTAATAAGTTTATATACCTAGAGTTTGAAGGGTATATTGGTAAAATATCATTTAATTAAACGGGTCAGACGGGTCAAATAGGTTCTATGTGTTCAACACTAACCCAACCCATTTATTAAACGGGTTAGCCGTGTCAACCCGAATATGACACGAACCCGTTAAGCCTCAACCCATAACCTGCTAATTTCGTGTCGGGTTCGCGGGTCGTGTCAAATTTTGCCACCCCTAAGTTATACCACCACCAGGGGCCTTCCCCTTCTACGCCTGAGAAACCAGCAGAAGGAGCAGTGACCACTTCTTCCCCCAAAGTCCTGCCAGTTATGGGAGGGGGTACCTCCACCTGCAAAAAAAAAAAAAATATATATACATATATATACACACACACACACACACACACACACACACACACACACATATACATATACATAAGTACACAGTACCAAAAAGGGGTGGAAACAAATAGAGAGAGGCACAAAGAAGGCCATACCACATCATCACCAAACGATTGACTCCTACCTTTCTTAGGGTCTGACTTGCGCTTGGACTGCAAGGAAGAAAATAGCCACTCATCAGTTAAAAGAGAAAAAGAAAGACACTGCAACAACAGTGATAAGCTACTGCAAAATAAAGAGAGAAGAAGGAAAGAGGCCTTGCCATTCTCTCTCTCCAAAAGTCCAAAGGATAAATTTCCTTTGCCCAACATCGATCTCCTCATAGATCCAATTAAGGCAACAACAATATCAACCATGAAGAGGTGTACCACGGTCAAGGAACTCAAGAAATTCTTGGAAAGAATTTCTTACATTAGGAATTAGGAAGTTCACACCAAGGCCAGCCTTGGTCACTAGTGGACTATCCAAACTGTTGAAAAAGGAGAATGTTTTCATATGGGGAGTCGAGCAATTGAATGTCTTACATAAAATTTCAACAGATCATGAGTCATCAGCCTCCCTTATGGGAACTAGTTAATGACAAAATCATTATTGTTGTACCTGGGATCCCAATCCCAAGCATACAGAGCAGTGAAGGATACCAAAATGAGGAATCAAAACATGGAAAGGGCGTGTTTGGCGGTCATTCATCTCAACAACTGAATCACTACTTTTCATACCACCAAATCCTATTGGTGATGAGCTCCCATCCAATAAAACCTCTCCTTCATCAGCCCTTGCAATCTTAACGAGTGGCCCAGTAGCTAATATTAATATCCCAATACAACATAGATCTGAAGGATCCCCAGGGCTGTTAAAAGATAAGTTGTAGCAAACTTTCTGGTCCAGTTCCCCGAAGAAGAGGAGTACCTATTGAGTGAGAAGATCTCTAAAAAAGTAGTAGCGGTAGAAATCCTTGTTAAAAAAAAAAAAAAGACTATGAGGTTTGTGAAGACAGCCTCTAACGAGCATGCCTAGAGAAAGCCTTCCTCTTCCAGGATCCCCGTAAGAGGATCCCCCACCTGAAAAAAAAAAAAACCATGACAGAATCATCTTGGTGGAGTTCCTCCTAGCCACCAGTTCACTAGTGAGAGTAACCTTAGATGGCTCATAAAAGAAGAGTATTTCCATGAAGTATTTGTTCACAGCCAAGAGAGAACATTTTAGAAGATCCTTGGAAAAGGACTTAACCCTTTGGAGAAAAGAAAAGAAATCAATTCAGTAACCCCACTTGAGAATGGCAGGCTACGAAGGAACCTTTTCTAATGATTGAAAAATTCAATGGCCATGAACAAATTTTCCAAGTGGCATGGCTTAGGACTTGGGAAAGAACAAATTTTCCATGTACCTAGCTCAGGACTTGATCAGAACAGAAATTTTCCAAGTGACATAGCCTAGGACTTGGGAAGAGCAAACTTTCCAAGTACCTGGCCCAGGGCTTGGTCAAAACAGATTTTTTTCAAATGACATGGTTTAGGACTTAGGAAGAGCAAAGACTTGGCTAGAACAAATTTTCCAAGTGGTATGGCCTAGGGCTTGGGAAAGGACAAATTTTCCATGTACCTAGCCCAAGACTTGATTAGAATAGAAATTTTCTAAGTGACATGGCTTAGGACTTAGGAAGAAAAAACTTTCCATGTACCTGGCCTAGGATTTGGCTAAAACAAATTTTTTCCAAGTGACATGGCCTAGGACTTGGGAAGAACAAACTTTCCATGTACCTGGCTCAGGACTTGGCCAAAACAAATTTTTTCCAAGTGACATTGCCTAGGACTTGGGAAGAGCAAAATTTCCATGTACTTGGCCCAGGACTTGGCCTAGAACAAATTTTCTAAATATATGGCTCAGAAATTGGCCAAGGGCAAAAGTTTCCAAGTACTACCAAGGAACTAGTCAAAAGCAAAAGTTTATGGATACAAGTCATAGCATGTCCCAATAATACGTGCAGATTGTAAGCACATCCCAGTAATGGCTACAACTTGTAGCATGTATCAGCAAGGGGTACAAGCTGTACCATGTACCAACAATAGATGCAAGTCGTAGCACATCCCAGCAAAGGGTGCGAATTGTAAGCAAGACCCAACGAAGTGTACAAAGAGAAAGAGCCTCGAATGGGTATGGAAACCCAAAAGTGGGTGTAGAAAGTGCACACGATTGACCTCCTTGAAAGAAATTGTTTCAAGGGAGTCTAAGGAAGCAAGGGAGGCATAGTTTTAAAAAAATTTCAAGAGTACATCACTCAAAGCCGTAAAAGCATGGATACTTTTGCAAATCTCTATACAAAGAGATTAGTCAATGACATTGCAAACTAGCTAGCAACATTTCCCTCATCCTACAAGGTGCAAACTCACCAAAGGCTTGGAGGTACTTCGATTCAACAAAAGAAAAATACCCTTTCGATAAGCCCACTCATTAATACTATGTTTGAATATATCAAAACACTACAAAATGTTGTGCAAGAGGTATCACCCAAACACTAATACTTTATTCGTGTAGATTAAAATGAAAGTTCTAATATTTTGGTCTTCTTACTTAACCAATTATCAAAAATCAAAATTTGGAATTCTTGTGTAGTTGAAATCCTCACATGGTTTCATATACATGAAATAATTTTTTATTGCTATATCTTATTTGGCAATTGGCTTTTCCATGCATACACCGGGGGCTAAGATAAGATTAAAAATTTTCCTTAAATATATCTTTCACTTGATAAAATTGGGAAGTCTAGTGCAAACTTTACTGTACATAAGTTCAGCTACTATTATTTTCTTTGACTCATGAAGTATATGGTACATAGCAATACAACAACAATATAATTGGTGGCATGATACGTGAATAATTTGCTGCAATCTGAAATATTATACAATCTTTTACAATCTGGAAAAAGAACAAGGCAAAGATCAGGAGCATCCACAAGAAGAGCAAGGTCTTTAGCTAGAGCAAGGCATGGAGATGTTCTTAAGCCTTCTAAGCCATGTCCTCAGGGAAGTTTCTATCTCTTAATACATTTTAATAAGAATAGCTAGCCTTGATTAGACTCTAAATCAACATGTTTATATGATTCAATGACTTATAATATCATGGTCCCATGTGGTAAACATCTTGGTGTTATTCACCTTAGCCATAGCAAGCATGTACTACAATGCATAGAATATCTTTGGCAAAGTTTATGGGGGCTTCCCTCATTCAGCCTATTTTGTAAAACAAACAAAATCTTGTTGACAAAGCAATGCTATCTTATATTGAGATTTAATATGCATCTAATGTGATTTGTATGCTACTTTCAAAAAAGGCATATCCTAGAATTGCTAGCAAAAACATTAGTGCTAGAAATATACTCTTAGCATCAAATGCAATACCAATATAATTTGGTTATACATATATATCTGCATATATCATTGTCAGTTTGACAAAGTTGATTTGTTGAATAACAATCTACAGCTTAATACTAATATGAAGGTGAATTCTAATCTTTGGCAACACGTTAGTTCATTCCATGAAGGAAGTGTAGCAATTCCTTTGAAGTTTTCCTCAAGAATTATTTGATCTACACATTGGTTCCACAAACCAAGAAAGTGTCCAAGAACAATTTATTTTCTCGCGCGTGGGCTACAGGTAACCCACAAGCTCGGGGGGCTAATGTTGAGGGCCAAAATTTCAAAGAAAGCTCATTCCATGAAAAGTAAGGAAAGACCATGGGCCTTAACAAAAGAAGGCCCAATTCATGAAGCTAAGAAGGACCATGAAGGCCCAAAATCCCAAAAAGAAGAAAAAAAGAAAGAAATAATAATAATAAAAAAGAAAAAAAGAAGAGGATCTCAGGCAAGGATCTTGGGCAGACCAGAGGACATGCAGCAAAAATCTCGGTCAGGCCAGAGGATATGCAGCAAGAAGAATCAATATCAAGGCCTTATGTATGTTCAGATTTCCAGCAAAAAACAATCCATTAAAAATCCAGCAAAAAAAATCAGGTATTATCTTTGTAACCCATGGTCCAAGCCTGTGGGATCCCGAGTGGATAGTAAGAGAGGAATGGTTTGGTCGGTAGGGGAGTGATTTCTGGTGAAAAGAGGATCCCAAAGCTTTCCCTTAATTCATATATTTGCTTGGAATGCATGAACCAATGGAAAACTCAGTTCCCCCATGTGCATGACACCTCCCCACAATTTCCTCTCAATTGTCATTTTCAACAAAGTTGTCACAGTACACCGAGCAGCCCACCCATTCCATTTAACTTTTTAAGAAGGAATCTTTCATTTATAGCTAAAGCCAAATGCCCATTTTGAGTTATAATCGCCTAAATAAGCTAAACCTCTGCCCAATGCACCTTTTCAGGTCACAGAGGACATAGTTTTACTCAGCAGACCTAAGACGTCCTCTCCCGGGGTACCAGCCCAGGTCTGCTATAAAAGGGACACAAGGCATAGTAAAAATGGGGGATTCGGATGGGAGAAAAATGAGGATTTAGGGGAAGAGTTCATAGGTTCAAAACACATTTTCTTAGAGCTTTAAAAGCCCAGCAAGGAAGAGAAAGAAATAAACAAAAATAAGAAAGCCAAGGTGGAGGAATTTGTCCCATATCCTTGAGATTATTCAAAATACCACTTAGCCTTCAAAGAAACATATACCAAAACATGCACACATCAGATATCACTCTCTCCCATAAAAATCCTCCTCACCTAACTATCTTGGAAGACAATGCCCAAGCAAAGCCACTTGGACTTGAGTTCCAGATCCTACAAGTCTTGTGCAAAAGCACTATGTCTGTGAGAATTGGGGCCAGGATGCTCGTGGCTAAATCAATCTCATGAAATTCATTTATATGTATGTTTATGTATTAAAATGTATGTTATAACCTAAGAAACTAACAATTATTTGAAGGTATGTGTATTGTATAGTGTATTTTTATGTAGGACCTATAGAAGTAAAGGGAATGAAAAAAAACTCCATTGCATGATAAGCATGGAGAAAATTGTATAGATCAGAGAATTAGCGTTCTGGGATTACAGGCTTTATACGCCAAGGATACCACGACCAATACGTCTGGGGTACCATGACAGTAGTCCGGGGTACCGAGTAAAGAAACTCTTTTAAGTGTTCACACAGTAAAAGGCATGGAGAAAGATCGTATTGCATAATAAGCATGGAGAAAGATCGTATAGTTTAGAGAATTAGTATTCTGGGTTCTTACAGGCCTAATACCCCTGGGAACCACGATGTCACGTTTGGGGTACCACGATAGTACGCCCAGGGTACCACAACAGTACGCCTGGGGTACCAAGTGAAGAAACTCTTTTAAATGTTTATACAATAAAAGATAAGCCTAAAATACTCTATTTCAACCTCCTTCTCATTGTGAATATTATGAATACTTATTTTGTAAGAGTAAATGATCATTTTATGGCACTAAAACACTTATAATGGTATTTTATTGCTTAGGAGAAATCACATTTTTTGCCTTGAGGAGATTTATGTGACTTGCGCACAACTTGGTTCGTAATCAGCCCCCATTTAGCTGCAGTGAACCAAGCCCAGTTCACCAAACAATAAGTAAAGCGCCCAGGATCCTTGTTTCTACATGAGCCTGAGTACTGTCCAAAAAAGGACCCTCACACTCCTTAATTCAATGTAAAAATTAAATTTCAATTAGAGTTTAATTTTGCACCATGTGTCGTATCTAATCCTAGTTTTTAATTTTTTGTGTCAAATGAGTTAATTTAGTATAAAAAATAAGGAGCTCAATATAAATAAACTATAAAAAAAAGCCTAATCATGTAACTAAAAGCAATTCAAATTTATAAATCTTATATGTAATATATCATGATTATGTACGGTCCATTATTAATTGTTTTATTTTTATATATATAATAAACCAAAGTTTAGAAAAAAATTCAATTAGAATCAAAATTGAATTTTACTTTTATTAGCTTTCCATACAAATTAAATTGTTTAGATTTTTTATGTTATTTTTTTCTTTAAACTAATGAACAATTTTTTATATAGTTTCTAATCAAATAGTTTGTATGTGAAGATATTGAACATAACAAACAATAATTGAGCTGAACGATCTCATTCACCTATCCCCATTCAATTTAGGAGATACTATTTGACCAATTTAATATTTTATTTTGTATTGTATTTAGTAGAATTTTACGGATAATAATTGTGAATTGATATTGTATATGTAGTATCCAATAGTAATTTTCAAAATTATATATGTAATAGTAATGTAATGTGAAACTTGGCGTATGACCAATATCATGAAAATTGTAAGGAAAAACTATTTTAGTACATTCTAATATCCTATTCAAATTATGTCATATATGTTTAATGACTCAAGTTAACATCAATAGCATTATTACAATTGATCAATCTCGTGCGTAAGCACGAATTATATACTAGTTTTATATAGTGAAGCTGTTTCACTCTCCTTCGATCTACTGTACAAATGAAAATTTGAAATTTGTTACCCGCTACGTGTGTTACCTCCTTTTACAGAGAATCTTAGACAATGATGTACTCTCTCTAGATTGTTCTTTTCTATTCATATTAATGAATACTAAACATCTTTCTATCAAAAAAAAAAAAAAAACCACAATGCTACACATCCTATACCAGCTCTCGGGGAGCTGACTGACATAATTATTTTTCAGCATACATATCCACCTGTTAAATCTATATAAATCACAGTACAGTAGAAGGTTTAAGGCATGTTTGGTTTAGCCCATCACTCTAACTCGGTTCTCATCACTCAGTTTTTATAACTCAAATGTTTAAACTCATATCTTATATCTCATTTCTATTTCTGCCATAACTCACTCTATTTCTATTTTCTGCCTTAGTTAGAAAAGTATAAAGCCTGGCTAATCCCATGAGAGACTATAATTCTTTTGTTCACATGCATATGATAATTATAGAGAGAAATCCTTGAATAATTATAAAAAGAAATCCCTTAATAGTGATCCCAAATTGTTAGTTAAGACACTTGAAATTCAGAATTCATGGATCCTATGAGGAATGATCCCAAATTGTTAGTTAAGACACTTGAAATTCAGAATTCATGGATGCTACAGGGAAGAATCCCAAATTGTTAGTTAGAAAGGAAGAATCCCAACTATGCGACCAAAGTCTATATTTATGGGGTTTTTTTTTTGTTGGTTTTAATACTAAGATTATTTGATATTTGTCCTCAGGTTTAAAATGCCTCTCAATTATAAATATTTTTTGAGGCAAAACTTAGAAACAACTCTTTTAAGTGCTAGAATTTTGTTTTCTAATTAAACTAATCATGTGGTCACAATGATCATTGCAATATATGTTATCTTTCCCTAAGCAGAATCAAGTTCAATCATATATTGCATTGGTCGTAAGGTAAAAAATACATATAAAAAAAAATTCACTTATAATTAATGTGAAACAAATTTCAGTATCCTACACTCCTTGTGCGGGGATGAATTTGAGCTCGGGTCGAGAACCAAGAACCCAACATTTCGAACCTTGATAGATGGGTCCAGCCCAAAAAGGTGGAAATGAGTAAAGAAACCCGAGAGATAAAGGACAACTCCCAAGAATAAGTCCCATGGAGACCTGAGGTAGCTACCATTGCTAAGGTCCCCTACCATGGTAATAAGCAAGTCTCTTCCCATTAAGGATACACAGGGAACCACGGGTAACCAGTTTCCCTCTGGCCTGAGATGCCATTGTCATTAAGCTCACCTTGGAAAACACCACGAAGAGATAAGGATCACAAAGCCAGTCACCTTTGCATTAATGAGATGTTCTTTACCTAATCTTTTCCACATTAAATGCTTATAGACAAGCCTAAATAGTGAAAACACCCCCAAAACTCCTATTTCATAATGAAAGAATGGCAAAACAGAGGAGTGATGGGACAAGTATCCCCTGAATCCAGCTGGAGGCAAGCTAGCTAGGGAGATAAGGAAGGGAAAGGTGCCTATAAAAGGAGGGGAGGTGCAGCAGGAAAGGGGTTCAAAAAAAAAGAAAAAGAAAGAGAAGACTTAGAAAAGAAATAGAGAGAGAAGCAGAATAGGAATTAGAGTTTTTAATTTCAATCCAACCTTTTATACCTCAGGAAAATAGTTTCTATATCAATAAACAGTCATTTTGTTCCTTATCACTTCGTGATCAGTTGTTTAGATTTCCCATTACGGAATTTTCACCCTTTAGTTCTAATAAATTAATTGTGAAAGTTATGAGGGTCACTTTTTTGGACGATGTCCGGGCCCAAGCTTAAGCAAGGACCCCGGGCCCTTTTGTTGTAGTTTGAAGGGACTGAACTTGGTTCATCGTAGCTAAATGGGCTGTTTACAAACAAAGTGGTGCACATGGCAAGATTTCTACAATACGTATACACTAGCAAGCGAGAATATATGTATTGAACAACAAGAAAACAACAAAGGAAAGCAATGTAATAAAGAAACACACAAAATAATTGTTAGGGATCCTCAAATCAATAGGAAATACTCCATTAGTTTTCTTAATTATGGATTACAATGTGCTTACTAAGACGTGATACAAGGTCCAAATAAGCTTAAAAATTACAGACTTAGATGGCTATCTAAGCCTCTAAGACTTGCAAAGTTTGAATCCTTTTGAATCCAAGTATGTACTATAGTGGTTGAATCTGGGATGCCAGGCCATATTTCCCTACTTTCTTTGAGTTTTAACAGAGTTTTCTCAATGATTCTATTATGATTTCACTATTGTCGAATGCCCCTTAATGTTGGCTGCTTCCCCCTTTTTATAGTGTCATTCTAGGGTTCGGGATATCACTGATTTCCTCCCTTTTGGCCCCCTGGGTACCGGAGCCCTTATTATGCCAGCCCTTTTGATGGCTGGCTTTTTCCCTGTTTCTCATAGTTTTTCTCTTTTAGTGCTGCTTCCCTAAAAGTCACTTGCTGGCTTTCCATTTCAGGGCGTCCTTGAAGAGCTGACCTTCATACTCTCTTCTTTCAAGATTTCTCACCTTTTAGATTCAGCTTTTGGCTGTCCTCCCTTTTTGTTATTTTTCCTGAGTGAGCCGAATCTATCCCTGCTAGGTTGAAGGTTTTTTTCAGCTACTTCCCCTTATAGTTCTTCTTCTTAGGTTCCATAGGTACCAGCCTTTTGTTCAAGAGTTGTTGTTCTCCAAGCCTTCGAGTTCTTCGTTGCATCATTGGGTGCTTGCAAAGGATGTATCTGTCCTTCGTTCTTTGTGTTTCTTGGTGCCCCTTTTGAGTTGTCCTAATCTTATTTTGGCGGTGTTGCGTGTCCCGAGGATCCCGAGCTCTTATCAGTCTCTGGGGATCCTGACCCAGTTCTTCCCACTAGACTCTCTTTGATTCTCTCATCTTGGTAGGCTGGGCCTTTTCTTTCTTTCCTTTGTTTCACGGGCCCTAATGCCTGCTTCAATTCTTTGGGTTTACCATCTCTTTTTTTTTTTTTTTTTGGTAGTGGGCTCAGCCCTTTTATCATTACTTTCCATGGGGTTGGCCCATTGTGCTATTTCTTTAGGCCTTGGTGTTGTGATTTTTTAGACCTCAACATTTAGCCCCCCAAGCTCGTGGGTTGCCTGTAGCCAACGCGTGAGTTATTTAGAGTTTTAGTTTCTGTAGGATTTCCCTCTTCACTATTTTAATTATCCTCGAGGTTCCCCTTTTCCTTCATTCAGGATCTTGACTTTCCCGCTGCTTTTGGGTATCATGATCTTCTTTGCATGTTGCGCTCCCTCTTTTGTAACTTCTCCCTTTTGTATGGGACGTGGCAGTTGAATTTTGGAGTGAAAACTTCCTCCACCCACTTTTTACATTCACGTAACTCCCATTAATAACTGCCAATAACTCTCTTCTTTGAAATTAAACTTGGCAACTGGCACGTCTTTCCATACATCGTCTTCTCCAACTGCTTTTGGTGCCATTATTGCAATTATTTCATATATATATATATATATATATATCCTTTTTCTTACCAGAGTCTTTCATTCTCAAGCTTATCTCCTTCCTCTCAGTTAATTTGCCTCTCTGTTTTCCATTCCTGTGTTCTTCATTCTTTGACTTCCCTATTTCCAGTACACTCACTGTTCTGATGGCTTCCTCTTCATCACGAAAAAGGAGGGAGCGTACTCCTAGCCATTCTAAGGGCGAGGGTTCCTCTGGTTCTGCGCAAGGTGAGTCACAGGGAGTCACGGAGCGCCCAGCCTTCCCTTTACGAGACCCCTGGTACACCCCCAGCCTATTCTTCCTTGTGGTGTCTCACGGTGAGGCCCCTCCATCCCCTCACGCCTGGGTATTCTCCAGCCAAGCAGGTTTTGCCAGTTCCACTTAGGTACCAGACCCAAGAGAGATTTTAGATCTCCATATTAGGCAGGGATCTCGAGAGGCGGTCCCTATTTTCTTCGATTTCGTCCCTAGGAGGATCATCGGTTGGTCCATTTGGGTGGACAAGGAACTTTCTGATGGGGAGTTTGTGGGTTGTCTGGAGAGCGCTGAGATCCTGAAGGCAGTGGCAATTTTCAGGAACCTTGAAGGTTTCAGAGATGCTAAGGGTCTCAGGCACTTGGTACGCCGTTGATGCCCTTCCCTTCATACCTTCTTCTTTTCTGTTGGTGAGCTTACGATTACCTTGGAGGATGTGGTCAATAACTTCCTCCTCCTAGTGTTTGGAGATGAGAGTTATTTTGTCATCAATCTTTCCAACAAGGATCTTGAGGTGGAAGACAAATTATTCAGCCATTTTGGTGGGCGTACTGCTTCTCCTGGTGGGAAACCGGCCAGAATGGGCAGATGGGTTGTGAATCTTTTGCGAGAGAAAGACAAGGCGGTCAGGCGAGCTGGGTTCCTAATGCTCTGGCTTAGTAAATTTCTATTTAGTGAGTTCCCCGAGTATGGGGTTAAGTTCATTTTCATTCCATTGGCAATCAGGATGGCCTGGGGTGTTTAGTATCCTCTAGCCCCCATGTTCTTCGGCCATGTTTATTCTCAACTAGATCTGCTTCATGGAGATGAAGTTGAAGGCGACTCTTGCTATATGATCACCTCGTCCCTTTATTGTGCCATTCTCCAAGTATTCATGTGGGACCGTTCTTCAGTTACTTTAGCAAAGTGTAGGAATTTGAAGTTTGTAAAAGATAAGTTCGAGGGATCCCCCGATGCAGTTAAAGGTCTATGTGGTAGTTCTACTGATAGTCATCCTATTGTCTTTCGTTGGGCTAGTTTGAAAGGTGGTGGCCTCAATCTAGTTGAATTATTTGATCAAGCAGGGCACTTAAATTGGCGTTCTCCCAGGGAGTTCAGCCTCGGGTTTGCTTGTGACTCTGTATTGGCTTCTTTTCTTAACCCTCCAGGAAACACTTTTGACTTACGTTATGGTGATGAAAGCAGTTTAGCCTACTTGGCTTATGCTAGTTCTTCATGGCTTCAAGTGCCCTCCTTAGGTGGCCCCAAGTATACCCACTACTCAGCACACTAGGTACTCCGGCAGTTTGGCTTTGATCAGGACATTCCTCAAGTGTTCAAGGACATAGTACCTTCCCTCCCTTCTCTGGACCCGTTCTTAAGGCCTCAGGCCTTCTCCTATTGGTCGCATAGAAGTCCTCAGTTTGTGGTGCCCAACTTCCAGAGAGGAGTCTTTACTTCTAGTGGTTTTGCTGGGTATTGGAGAAGAGTACAGAAATCTTTTGTTGATTATGTTGGTTCTGGCAAAATTGGGAGAGTTCCCAATCCTACTATTCTTTCTGCTCTAACATCCAATAGGCACTTATCCCTCCCTATTGCTGGTATTGTATCTGCTGCTATAAACAGCAAGATAGGGTTCGTGGAGTGGCATGCTTCTAGGGGTGGTTGGGTGTATTATGCTCAAGATTTTCCAGAGACTTGGTCAGGATGTGACCTTATTGTCGATGTCTCTTTTGGTGTGCCAATTAAAAGAGGGGCGGTAGAGAAAATTGGTGCTGCCACTCCCATTGGCAAAGGTAAAGAGAAGAAGATTAAATAGGAAAAGGTTAGGCAAGTTGAGCTTGAAGAGGGTGTTGAGGGTACCGTGCTGGCTCTAAGACCAAGAAGAGAAAGACTGCAAAATCTCAGAGGCAGTTGGTGATTTCTGAGGAACCCGAGAGAGTGAGCTTTCATACAATGGGAAAGGAAGTTGGACATCCTTTAATTCCAAGGACTCGGGTGAAGACTAAGGTAGAGTCTTCTCTTTCTCAGGTTCCTGTGAGTTCTTCAGCACAAGGTTCTTTGGGATCCTTTGATTTTGTGCCTCAGTCTCCCTTAGGGCCCTCTGGGCATACCCGTAGTAAACAAAAAACCATTGGAGACCCTATAGAGAGAGAGAGAAGGGCAAGGCCTCTTTCCTTCTTCTCCCTTTTATTTTGCAGTAGCTTATTATTGTTGTTGCAATGTTTTTCCCCTTTTTTTAACTGATGAGTGATTATTTCTTCCTTGTAGTCCAAGCACAAGTCAGACTTCAAGAAAGGCAGGAGTCAATCGTTTGGTGATGATGTGGTATAGCCTTCTTCGTGCATCTCTCTGTTTATTTCCACCCCTTTTTGGTACTGTGTACTTATGTGTGTGTCTATATATATATATATTTTTTGGCAGGTGGAGGTACCCCCTCCCACAACTGGTAAGACTTTGTAGGAAGAATTGGTTACTGCTCCTTCTACTGGTTTACCAGGCGTGGAAGAGGAGGCCCCTGGTGGTGGTATAACTGAGGAAACTAGGTAGCCAATGCAGGGTGTCCAGTCCACTCCGTTTGCTGTTCCCTTGGCTACTCAGGATCTTGAAGCTTCTTAGCCCCCTATTTCCCTAGATCCCTAGCCTGAGCAGACTTTCAGTCCCATCAAAACGGTGTCACCTGATCCTATGTTAAGCAAAGAACCCTTGGGGGGCGCGTCTCCATCCATACAAGCAGGTGAGCCCCCATTCTTCTCTTATAAAAATGCTTAATATTGTCTTTCTTTTATCTTTTTTTTTTGTTGAGATTTCCCTTTTTCTCTTCCCCTTTTAGGTCAAACCAGTGCTCGATCTGCCCCTGAGACCGCTTCTTCTTTGCAATTAGAGGGTTCTGAAGGTGCGTGTTGTTCTCCTTGTACTGTGCTTCCTCATTCTTCCCCCCTTTTGTACCTTTCCCTTGCCTTTTCCTCCTATGGCGAAGCCCCTAGTATCCCTTCCTTCCTTTAGCCATTTTGCTAAGGTTTCCTCACCCTTTCTTCAATGTGCTGCGTGTTCTCTCACAGAGTCCTCTAAGAAATCAAAGGAGCAAGAGAAGGAAGTCCCACCACAGGAAGTCGATACAGGTCCTCTTTTTTTTTTTTTTTTTTTTTGCTTTTCTTACTTTACCTTTTCTTTCTTGGCTCTTTCCCCCTTTTGAACTATGTCTGCTTTTGCAAGTGTTGACACAGGTGTTAGAGATCTTGAGTTCATGATTCTTGAGGTGGCTGTGGGATCTGCTCAAATTGCTGAATCTCAGGCAGGGACCCCTCAAACTATCCAGAAGTTTGACAGTTCTCTAATCCTTACAAGTGGAGATGCAATAATGGGGGAGGCTCTAGAAGTGGCTATTTCAGATCTTGACTCGGGGCTCTCAGCCTTCCTAGCCCGCTTTGATCTTTTGGAGTTCAACAGCCTCCCTACAAGCCATTTTCATCACTTTGGGCCTTCCTATGGCAACTTTTTGCACTTTTCCGTGCCTGTGGAGGGTCTGCCATTGCTGGAGGGGTTACTCAAGGTCCATGGAGACTTTACCAGTGGTTTTAGGTGAGGTGTGTTTCTAGGCAACATTCTGATGGAGCCGCTGTGTGCTGTGCTGATCTCCTTGAGGGATTCCTTCCTTGACTCCTTATCTGAAGAGAAGCTTTTGGAATGGAGGGGAGTGGTGCAGGATCTTTTAGAAGCAAAGTTCAACCTGTCCTTCTTGTTGGAGCATTTGCGTTCACTGGCCTACATGCTATTCCAGAGGCAGGCTTCTAGGAGCATAGATGTTGAGATTGCTGCTGCTAAGGAGGCTCTAGCTCGTGCTCATAAGTTTCTGCAGGATTTATAGGTTAAAAGGCAAAGGGTTCTCTCTTCTTCAGTTGTCCCTGCCATTTCTCCAGACAGTTCTTTACTGACTGGCCTTATTCCTTAGCCTTTTTTTTTAGCTAGTTCAGATGTGTATTTTCAAACAATTTGGGCTGTATAAGTTTTATCTTTTTCTGTTGAACACTGTTCCTAGCTTTTCTTCCTCATTTTCTGTGGTATGGATCTATATTTGTGTTGTCTTTTTTTTTTTTCAAGACTGCTTCTATCTTTCAATAGCATATGGATCTGTTCCTTTTTTTTTTGTATACTTTTTTTTTTTCTTTCCTTTTGCATTGAGTCCTGGGCCATGGTTCCTCCAAGTCTTACCGTAGGTCCTGGATCAGGTGCCCTGGTGGTTGCTTTACTGCGCAGGTACTGAACTGGGTACATGGGGTGCTTTTTTTTTTTTTTAAGTCCTAGATCATGAACCAGGCAAGCCTTCTTTTGTCAAATATCAGGCTAGGTATCCTGGGCACTTATTTTTGCTTGTGATCCTAGGCCATGTATTTTGAACTAATTATGAGGTGGGTCATGGGTCATGTGTCAAAGTTCCTCTTTTTTTTGCATTGGCCCAGGTACCCCCTCAAGTCTGCCCATATTTGGACTTTGCAATATTTAATTTAGCAATAGCTTAAAGGAAATATAAGAGATTTCATTGAATCAAAGCACAGTTGCTATCTAAGGAACACAGAAAAGTTATCAAAGATAGTAAGAAACACAGAATGTCCTTCTATCATGGGTTCCTGGACAAAATTACTTAAACAAAAAATTCATGACAAAAACAAAGAATGATGAAGTACTTAGCAGACTGGAGAGTTGGCAAAAGGGTCTCGGTGTACTGAGATCTCTCATTTTCTATGCATAGTACTATTTCAGCCACTTCCCACTTATAGGCTCTGTCAGGACTGTCCCATCTTCCTTTGTGAGGTAGTAATACTCACTATCATGGGCTTCTCTGATAATGTAGGGTCCTTCCCACTTTGGGGCAAATTTGGAGGGTCTTGGAAGGTTTCTTTTTACATGTTCTACTGTCCTCAGCACCAGCTGCCCTTCAGTGAAAGCCCTTGGGTGTACTGTCTGCGCATATGCCTTAGTCATCCTTTGCTGGTACCTCTAGCTTCTCCTCTTGGCCAATTCTCTCTCTTCCTTTACCCCTTCCAGATCTGCCAATCTCCTTTCATTGTTTGTGCCCTCGGTGTCCTCCTGGTTTTCTTTAAGTACTACTCTTGGTGTAGGGACAACTAATTCCACAGGACTAATGGCTTCTATCCCATAGACTAGGGAGAATGGTGAGAATCCTGTGGTTGTCTTTATGGAGTTCCTGCCTGCCCAGAGTACATCTGCCAAATGGTCATTCCATTTTCCCCCATATTCATGCTTCATCTTTTTAAGGATCTTCAAAATCACCCTATTGGTGGCCTCAGCCTAGCTGTTTCCTTGTGGATAGTATGGTGTAGACCTTCCATGCTTGATGCAATACGCCTCAGTCATGCTCTTTATGTCTCTGTTTATGAACGGGGTCCCATTATCACTGATCAGTCTCCTGGGGATCCCGAACCTTGTAATGATGTGCTCTCGAATGAAATTTGTCACGGCTGCTCCAGTGGCCATTTTCAAAGGGATAGCTTCCACCCATTTTGTAAAGTACTCGATAGCCGCTAGGATCCATATGTAACCATTGGAATGGGGGGTTTATAGGCCCTATGAGATCAAGCCCCCAAGTGTGGAAAGGCCACGGTGTTGTCATATCTTGTAGCACATTTGGGTGAGTATGAATTGCATCTCCAAGTACTTGACAAGCATGGCAAGTTTTGACTAGTTTGTCGGAGTCCCTTTTCATTGTTGGCCAATAGTACCCCAATAGTAGTAACTGCTTGTAAAGTCTTATTTTTCTTGGGTGACTTCCAAAATCACCGAAATGGACTTCTCTGACTACTTCTCTGGCTTCCCTTGGTCCCAGACACCTTAGGGGATCCTCGCTGTACCCCTTCTTAAATAAGATCTCGTTCTATAAGAAGTACCTGACTGCTAGTTTCTTGAGCTGGTGGGCCAATGTCCTGTCAGTTGGTAGGATCCCTTGGGCCAAGTAATCCACAAATGGAGTCCGCCAATCTTTTATAACGAATACATCATAGCTTTCTTCCTTGTCTATCAAGAGTAGACATCTTTGGCACTTCTCCTGTATAGTTGCTGCCTCTTTGTTCATATTTGGCCAATGATACCCCATGTGTTGCATCCTTTTGTATAGGTTGATCTTTTCTGGGACCCTACTGGCCTGGCCATGTAGTTCTTCTAATCTCATCTTTCCTTCCTTGCCATTGATACACCTAGATAGTATCCCTCTGGGCAACCTCCTGTATAATTCCCTTTCTATCAGAATGTAGTCCCTCAACTCTTTGATACTTCCTCCATGTCCTGCCTCTTTCATTTTTTCTTTGACCTCACTCCTCCAATCCTGCCGCTCAGGTTCTTTAGGGAACATCTTTTTGAGGATCCTTATGATGGAATGTTCCTGCTTACTTACTTTTACTAGTGTTTCTTCCTTTGAATGACATTTGGAATCCCAAGGTGGCTAGTGCATCAGCGAACTTGTTCTCACTCCTCTGGGTGTACTCTACGCTAAAGGTCTGGAACTCCTGCTCCAGCCTTTGCACCCAAGTCCTGTAGGCTGCCAAACTGTGCTCTCTTAATGCAAAGTCACCTTTCACCTGGGAGACTACAAGATTGGAGTCTTCTAAAACTCTCATTTGCTTCACTCCTATGTTGAGTGCTATGGTTAACCTAGTCAGGTATGCCTCGTACTCAGCTGCATTATTTGAACAGGAAAACCCAAGCTTGAAAGATAAGGGAATAGTGTCCCCCTCTTCGCAACGTAGTACAACTCCCAATCCATTTGAAGTTGTCGTTGTTGACCCATTAAATCTCATCGTCCACTTCTTTCCCGGGAGCTCTGCCACTGCTACTTCCCCTAGGATCTCTTCGATTAATGAGCCTTCTTCCTTCCCAGGGAATTGGGATAGCAAATCTGCTATGGCTTGACTTTTGACAGCCTTGGGGGTCCTGAGGCCTATGTCGTATTGGGAGAGTAGGACCAGCCACTGCGCTACTCTTCCTGTTAGGAGGGGCTGATGTAGTAATGCTTTTATGGGGTGTGACTTAGTCACCAAAAGGATCTGGTAAGCCGAGAAATATCGTTTCAGCCTTTGGGATGTGTAAATGACCACTAGGCAAGCCCTTTCTATCTTGGGGTACCTGGTCTCGGCATCCCTAAGTGTCCTGCTCACGTAGTAAATGGGTTGCTCATTCCTATCATCATCCTCTTGTGCTAGCATGGCTCCTATAGCGTAAGAGTTTGATGCTAAATATAGCAACAAGGGTCGCCCACATACTGGTGCTTGGAGGGTGGGAAGATGATTCATGGTCTACTGGATCCTCTGAAAGGCTTCCTGCTGCTTAGTTCCCCAAGTGAACTCAGCCCCCTTTTTCAACATTTTGGATAAACTACTTGTGACCGAAGCCAATCCTAGCACAAACCTTCTAATGTAGGAGACCCTCCCCAGGAAGCTTTTGAGCTCTCTTACAGTTGCGGGCCTTTTCATTGTTCCAATGGCTGTGGCTTTGGCTAGATCCACACTTATACCTCTGTGATGTACTAGGAACACAAGAAACTTTCCAGCGGATACCCTGAATGCACACTTCATGGGGTTTATGCGTAGCTTGTACTTCTTGTACCTTTCGAAGACTTGTTCAAGTACCTAAAAGTGTCCTACCCTGGTTTTTTATTTTACCACAATATCATCCACATAGTCTTCCATTTCCTTGTGCATCATGTCATGGAAAATGGCTGTCATAGTTCGCTGGTACGTGGCCCCTGCATTTTTGAGGCCAAAGGGCATCATAGTGTAATAAAAATTCCTCATTATGGTCCTAAATGCCGTCTTCTCTGCATCTTTGGCAACCATGCAGATTTGGTTGTACTCACTATACCCGTCCATGAATGAAAACATAGAATTTCTTGCAGCTGAGTCTACGAGGAGGTCGATGTTAGGCAGAGGGAACTCATCTTTTGGACATGCCTTGTTCAGATTGCGAAAGTCCACACAGCACCGGATTTGGCCATTCTTTTTCTTCACGGGTACTACGTTGGAAAGCCACTTGGGGTACTAGATGGGTTTGATAAAACCAGCTGCTAGTAGCTTTTTGACCTCTTGAGCTATCTGAGATTCTACATCAGCATGAAAGTGAAGGAAAAATTCTGGTTTTGTATCTCATACAAAACACATAGCAGAAGCAACAAATAAGGATCTATTTTATTCATGATTGATAACGTGCACTATGTAAATTTCAGAATTTAAGAACAAGATGGCGTACCTTGGTATGGAGAAATTCAAAACAAAGATTAGAAGCACTTGGGAACACTTTTAATTTTCACTCCAATTCCACTTTACGCCCAAGATGTGTGGTCTCTCAATCAGTTTTCAAGGGGAGAATGAAAGTGTGTCTCACACTCTCTCACACACCGTTTCTAATTTTTCTTTTCTTTCTCACTAATAAAAATTCTGTATGTTTCCCCCTTTATAACTAACTGATTATCTAATTGGGCTGGCCTATAGGGTCTTTCCAATTGGGCTTTAGTGTGTGGCTTGGAGTGGGACCAAAAGGGACCAATAAGACACTAGCTCCAATGGGCCTTGGGCTTTTCCGTCAATTCTTGACAAGTCCAAAGTTACCATTAATTATATTTAATACCACTATATAAATATAATTGCACTCTAGGCCTTATTAATAAATTATATCCCAAGACTTTATTATACATGCAACCCCTTCATAAAATATTCGTAGTAACACAAAGTCATAAATGTAGACTGCCACTTTGTAAATTACTACATCTTATCCTTGAGTACCCGATTTAATTCTTTAAAGTTATTCATTATATATTTATGAAATCCAATTTCATAAATATATACTTTAGTAATTTCTTACTAAAGTGGTTAGGCCTAACTCTCTGAATAACTGAACCCATTAAACTTATCTCAAGGGAATATTTTATATCTCCATCAAGAGACTATGAATTCCATCTTGAGAATATATGTTCCATCAACACTAAATGTGGCTGCCTAACATACTGAGGTTTTGACCGTTATTTTAGATCTCACTCCTGATATATCAAAGCAACCCACACCTCATAATCAGGTCCATTATTCTCTCAGGATTAAGAGTTCATGCAAATAGAAGTCATAAGATTTATTATTCATTTGACAGTCGTTAGGAGAATAATAAATCTCACAGCGGTCCTGTTCAATATGTCTTAACTCTTAAAATATATCAACATATCAACTAGAAGTCTCCACTTCCATGATCAAGACAAATCATCTTAGTTGATACGTTATAGTCTTCGCAGATGAAATGCCCAATTTCATCATCGACTACGAACTATAAATTCTGAATTTACAAAGAACTTGTGATTTACATCTTCTGTGACTTTTCACATAAATCACATACAATGCATCTTATGGACTATATGATAATGTCCCATATTCATGTTACCATTATTTTAGATAATAATAAAATAACTTTATCAATCACAATATTAAGTCATACATCATGTCATACATAATATCATACATAGCATCATACAATAGGATTTAATGGCACCAATCCTAACAGAAAGACCCTGGCTGGCTGAACTACTAGCTTGACTCCTAGATCTATGTTGAGAGAATGGACCACCAGTCCTGGATCCAGACCAGGCATCTCATCATAGGTCCACGCGAACACATCCACATACTTCTTGAGTAAGGCCACTAATTGCTCCTTCTCTTGTGCTGTCAACTAACTACTAATGAAAACAGGCTTCTGGGATCCCAGCTCAGTTCCCAGGTTTACTTCTCTTAATTCTTCCTTAGACTGAATTTGCGCCTTCTCAACTGGTTCCTCTAGGATTTCTTCTTGAGCCATCATACAACTCGGGGGTCTGGGGCCCTCCTGTATGATACATTCAGGCCCCGCGCACCTTCATAAATGATAAATTAGCTTCCTCCAGGTTCTCATACTACCACGCATTCTCGGGATCCTGAGTAGCTAGGCTCCCTCTTTTGCCTTTTTCTCTCTAGGAGGTTTCTTAGGGCACAGGTACCCCCTCCTTCTTCTTCTTCCAGGATAGGTGTTCCTGGGGTCCCCTACGTGGGGCTTTCATCATTTGGTTCCAACTCATCGTAGAACATTATTTCCACAAAGTTCACTTCTCCTTGGCTGAAGGGGCTATGGTTAGCAAGGATCCTCACAAGCCTCCCATTTAACCTCCCCTTAACACATTGATGGTACGTGGAAGGGATAAAGCGGTGCTTATGGAGCCATAGGCGTCCCAACAGCACATGGTAAGAAACTTCTGAGTTGATCACGTGAAATCTGGTTAGGGCTACTATGGGAATTACCCTCAAGGCCAGCTGCACATATCCCTCGTTTGTTTCCGCTGATCCTTCGAATCCTGTTATTTCCATGGGAGCCCCCAGGATCCTCCTGCCTGTCAGGCCCACAACTTCTAGGGTACTCAAGGCTGTGAGGTTGAGCGACGCCCCTGTGTCTACTAATGCTCTTCTAATCTGGACGCCATTTATGGTGGCCATCAAATAAAGCGGTCTGCTGTGGTCTGGATGCTCAACCTCCATGTCCTCATCAATGAAGGTTATTGCATTGGTTGTCTCTAAGTAGGCTCGATTAGCATGGGATTCTACTGTGAAACATTCCATTCCCTAATCTGCTGCTATACTCATGAGGGATTTTATGGCCATCCTTCTTGCTTCTGGCCCAAATCCCAACTGATTGAATAGCGATCTAAACTTAGGGTTCTTATGGAGAGTCCTGACTGTGTTCGGGTGGAAGGATCCCTCATATTCTTCTGCTTCTGCTGGGTTTCCATGGATCACCACAGCCACCACCTGCTTCCCTTTGTGGTTGGGTAGGGGGTTCCTTTGCACTTCAGGTTCATTTTGATTAAGTTCCAGGGTTCCCTCCTTTAGCTTCTTGTGAAAAAGCCTACGGAGGGTCCAACAATCCTTGGTGGAGTGTTTGACATAGTTGTGAATCCTGCAAAACAAAGGATTCTTCCTCTCTTCCTCAGTTGGTGGCTTGGACATAGTAAATGGCCTAACAACTCCATCTCCAATCCATTTTTCCAAGACATGGTTCAATTCCTCTGCAGTACATGGGATCTCTGGTGGTTCCTCGAACACTTTCCCTTTAGGCCTCTTCCTTTTCTCTCCCACTGACGATGTCACGGCCTGGGGTACTGGCACCCTCTTTATTCTCATAGTCTGCGCTGTTCTTCTAGTTTTCTGCAGCAGGTCAGCAAACTAAGTTATGCATAAATTTTCGAGATTGAGCCTGTAATTAAAGAGTGGATATGCAGGTCTCCACGAGCTCCTTTTCTTTATGGTCTCCATAACAGTCTAGAGACACATCTTTAAATCTTTTGATGAACTGGTCGGGATCTTCTCCAGGCCTTTGCCTCACCATGTGAAGGCTTTGGAAGGTGACCTTGTCCTCACCTAGGTAATACTTTGCACAAAACCTCTCCATCATTTTGTCCTAGGTCTTAATGGACCCAGGCTTCAGCGTGGTGTACCATGTATATGCTCTATCCACTAGGGACTTAGCAAACTCCTTTAGGCATAGCTCTCTGTCTCCTGCATAAGGGTCCATAGTGTGGATAAACTTGCTCATGTGTTCCACAGCACTTCCGTTCCTTCCATTAAAAGGATGGAACTTCGAGGGTTCATATCCTTTGGGATATGGCTTGCCGAGGAGCTCTGGTGGGAATGGGGGATCCTAGGAAAATTGCTTGGGAATCCTTGAAAGTTTTTCCCTTTCTTGCTCCAAAAGGGCACTAACATTTGCCAGCGTTAGGTTTCGGGGGTTGGCTCCCCTTCCTACTGCTGACCCTCCTTCTGGTTGGGCTCTGTCCTAGTTGACCACAATGAGAATATTATCCTTGATTTCCTGTGTCCTGCCCTCTTTAAGGAGGCAAATTTCTTGCTGCAAATCCTCAACATCTCTGTCATTCGAGCCACGGGATTTGGCTCCTGCCTTGCGTGCATTTGTCCTGACATGACCTCCTACTCTGTCAGGGGCACCTCGCCCCTCTGTTTGGAGGCCACTTCATTTTCTCCCACGGGCTCAAAGGTCATAAAATGGTGCATTGGCACCTTTGCTATTCCTTGGTCTTGGAGTCATGCTCAGCGAAGGGACTGCTTCTTCCCTCTCCTTTACCCAGTCCCCAGCGGAGTCACTAAAATGTGAGGGTCACTTTTTTGGACGATGTCTGGGCCTAAGCTTAAGTAAGGACCTTGGACCCTGTTGTTGTAGTTTGAAGGGACTGGGCTTGGTTCACTGCAGCTAAATGGGCTGTTTACAAACCAAGTGATGCACAGGGCAAGATTCCTACAATACGTATACACTAGCAAGTGAGAATATATGTCTTGAACAACAAGAAAATAGCAAAGGAAGGCAATGTAATAAAGAAACACACAAAATAATTGCTAAGGATCCTCAAATCAATAGGAAATACTCCATTAGTTTTCTTAATTATGGATTACAATGTGCTCACTAAGACGTGATACAAGGTCCAAATAAGCTCAAAAATTACAAACTTAGATGGCTACCTAAGCCTCTAAGACTTGAAAAGTTTGAATCCTTTTGAATCCAAGTATGTACTATAATGACTGTTTCTAGGATACTAGGCGATATTTCCCTACTTTCTTTGAGTTTTGACAAAGTTTTCTCAATGATTCTATTATTATTTCACTATAGCTGAATGCCCCTTAATGTTGGCTGCTTCCCCCTTTTATAGTGTCATTCTAGGGTTCGAGATACCACTGATTTCCCCCCTTTTAGCCCCCTGGGTACCAGAGCCCTTGTTATGCCAGCCCTTCTGATGGCTGGCTCTTTCCTTGTTTCTCATAGTTTTTCTCTTTTAGTGCTGCTTCCCTAAAAGTCACTTGCTGGCTTTCCATTTCAGGGCGTCCTTGGAGAGCTGACCTTCATCCTCTCTTCTTTCAAGGTTTCTCACCTTTTAGATTCAGCTTTTGGCAATCCTCCCTTTTTGTTAATTTTCCTGAGTGAGCCGAATCTATCCCTGCCAGGTTGAAGGTTTTTTTCAGCTACTTCCCCTTATGGTTCTTCTTCTTGGGTTCCTCGAGGTACCAGCCTTTTTTGTTTAAGAGTTGTTGTTCTCCAAGCCTTTGGGTTCTTCGCTGCATCATTGGGTGCTTGAGAAGGACGTATCTGTCCTTCGTTCTTTGTGTTTCTTGGTGCCTCTTTTGAGCTGTCCTAATCTCATTCTGGCGATGTTGTGTGTCCCGAGGATCCCAAGCTCTTATCAATCTCTGGGGATCCCGGCCCAGTTCTTCCCACTGGACTCTCTTTGATCCTCTCATCTTGGTAGGCTGGGCCTTTTCTTTCTTTCCTTTGTTTCACGGGCCATAATGCCTGCTTCAATTCTTTGGGTTTACCACTCTTTTTTTTTTTTTTTTGTAGTGGGCTCAACCCTTTTATCATTACTTTCCATGGGGTTGGCCCATTGTGCTATTTCTTTAGGCCTTGGTGTTGTGATTTTTTTGACCTCAACAAAAGTCATCTACTTAATTGCTACTGTTACAAGTGTTTTGTTTTTTGACTCCCAGAGTCCTCATTTTTGTGCATCATGAAATCTAGTTAATTCTTTTTAATCTATTTTGATTAATAATAGGATTTTATTTGATATTAGTTGTTTAATTATAAAGAAATTTATATTTTATTCCTCTAAATGATACATTTTTTACACTTACCTCATAAATTATGAGAATGCAAACTTTACCAAGCAGGGTAAGGGCACATTCTCACAGTTCAGGGGATAAGTGTAAAAGATGTATAGTTTAGAGAAATAAAGTATAATTTTCCCTTTATTATAACTGCAATGCCAATTATCAAACTTCACAAGTAAATACAAAAGCGGTTCATGTTTGTTTCTTTAGACCCCTTAAATCAGATAGTTCAACCTAATATATTAGGCAAGTAGTTACTTAGGTTAATTATTCAAATCTAGGTTAAATAATAATAAATCATATCATGCAAGCAACAGAAAATAAAGAACACCACAATATGATGACCTAGAAAAACCAATGAAACCAACAGTTTCAAGGTAAAAATCTGGGGAGGATTTGACCTAGCTATCCTCAAGATAAAACAAATCCACTTAACTATAAATCTATTGCTACCTCCAGTAGTAATTTATTAACATGACCACGTGCAAGCTCCGAATCTACGGACTCCTTCTCTATTGGATTTGCAGCACACAAACACCCACATTTGTGACTTTGAGATCCCACTCAAAGGTTTAACAACACAAACTCTCCAATTTGTGACTTCAAGACCACCCTTGAAGGTTTAGATCATCAGCAGTTGTTGATCTTGTTGCAGCAACTTTAGATTTACCGGATCTAATGATATGAAAATGATTTTCGGTAGTGACTTTGAAAGGGAAAGGCATAATACCTTTTAGATCTCACAAGGGCACCTCCAAAGTCTCTACAAAACATGTATAGGGTTTCCTTTAAATACTATGTGAAATAGATCCGAAACCCTAATCACTTAATGGGCTTATTGAGCTTAATTAAAATTTTGCAAACCCGTGTTTCGATTGGTCAAGCTTGTCTTTCGATTGGTCGAACTTGACAAGTTTCTAATTTCCTCTTTCTGCTGCTTGAATGTTCTTGTATTTTGATTGGTAATACTTTGAGCATTGTCTAATCAAACCTATAGACTTAGGAATCTATATCTAGACAAGTTTGTGTTCACTGTTTGCTAGTTGTTCTAAACTTTTAGAACCTAACAGATCCCTCAATGTCAAATGGAGAAAATAATGGTTAAGCTACTTAAAGCATAATTAAAACTTTTAACGTGTGTGTGCAGATGAGCTTATTTTCAACTTTTATAACTTATTTGTTTTATTTATAATTTTTTTTAAAAACTACTTTTTTAAGGTAAAATTATTTTTATCCAACTTAGTTTTTATTTAATGCAAAATATATGTATTTAGTATAATTTATTTTTATTTTCTTATTTTGCTTAAAAATTCAAGGGAAAGATGACGCTTTGCCACAATAATTTCTAAGAGTGTAGTCCAGTAAGAAACATTGTCAAATCATATCACATCTTAATTAGAAAAAAGTATTACAATTTAGTTACTAGAATTTAAAGTGATCATTTTTAATCCATAACAATTTAAAGTGATAGTATTTTTGTTCTTCCATCAACATCCGTTTAAGTCTCTATAATAAAACAATAATGTAGCCAAATTAAAAATTAAGCTCCATTTCTCTTTAAAAAAAATTAAGCTCCATTTAGTATGATAAATTTATTATTGGACTAAAAACAACCACCTTACACTTTAGAGCCTAAAAATGATTACTTTTTCTATTATGAACTAAGGGTCCATTTGGTTGGGATGAAAATTAGGGGATGGAAAATAGAGGAGATAAAACTCAAAATTTGTGTATTAGGTTGGGAAGAGAAAGGGGAGAAAATGGTTGGGCCCAAAATTTTTCTCTCTAGGCCCACCAAAATTCAATCCCCAAAATGGAGAAAAAATGGGAGGGAGAAAAGAGGGTTGATGGAATTACTCATCTACCCCCAATTCTCCCCCACAACAATGTAACGTTGATTTCTTTATTTCTTTTTCTTTTTTTCAATTTAACTTACATGTTTGGTTTTATTTTTATTTTTTTGAAAAGGGATCATTCATTCATATAATCATAATAGCAAAACATCTTGAATCAAGGCCTCCACAACCGGAGGAGGGGAATCCTCCATCCAATACACATCATTATCTAAAGAATTCCTAGCATGTTGAGCAAGAGCATGTGCAACCTTATTCCCACCCCTCCTAGTAATGCTAATTTTAGCCCACTCTAAACAATGAACCAAGTGGTGAATGCCATCCACCACATAGCCTAGCAAAGAACAATCAATCTGTGTCGATGAAATGGCTTGCATAAAATTTACATTATCTCCCTCTATTATCAGCTTGTTGAATCCGGCATCCACAACAAATTCCATTGATCTTCTACATGCCAATAATTCTGCTTCCATACTAGAGCTCACCTACGGACCACTTGCTGTCATTGCCGCCATAACCTAACCTTGTTCATTCCAAAAAATTGCTCCCACACTAGTTTTGTCCAGGTATGAAAAAATGGCTGCATCGAAATTTAATTTATAAGTAGAAGATGGGGGAGGTTGCCAAATTGCACTACAATATGGTTCCGTCTGTATCACAGTCAGCTGCATCTGTGTTGATTTATATTCTGTCAAATACTCCTCTTCTCTCTTATTCAGGTTCTTCGGGTCCATTAGAGTTCCACCAAACATCACACGGTTTCGCTGGTTCCATATAAGCCAAGCTTTAATCTAGAACAGCTCCAATTCCTCTATCGTCAACTTGTCAATTAAATACTTCATGAGCTGCATCACGTCAATTGAATCTAAGCATCTCTTCTACAATTTTTGACAGCTTCCTGCCCAAATATCTTGCACCGCAGCACACTCCCAAATTGCATGGATTATACTCTCTGATTCCCTTAGGCCTAATGGACATTTGGCTTCAATTATTACTCTCCTCTGGACCAGATTAGCTCTTATAGGCAAAATATGCCACCAAACTCCTCCAAACATAAGAGCAACCCAGTGATTCCTTGGCATCAAGGAAAGATGATCGGGGAAAATACCACGCCTTGAAACACTTATATAATAAAGAATCATTACCTTGAATCATCCTCCACCCTTGTTTAGCCAACATCACTAAATTAAACGCTCTTAGATCCCAGAATGCCATACCACCCTCCATTTTAGAAGTTGATAATTTATCCCAACTCTTCTAATGAATTTTTCTTTCATTGCCTACTTGTCCCCACCAAAACTTAGCACACAAATTATTCAATTCATCACATAATTTCAAAGGAAGTAGAAATACACTCATCGTATATGTGGGTATAGATTGGGCTACAACCTTTATAAGAATTTCTTTGCCAGCTCTGGATAACAGCATGCCTTTCCATCCTTGCAATTTTTTCCATACTCTATCTTTCAAATAAGCAAAAGTATGATATTTATCCCTTCCAATCAAAGTTGGCAGCCCTAAAATCTTCAGCATCTAATGTTTCTGAATATTTGTGGTATTACTACTGAAGAAAGCTGAAGACTTCTCCAGATTAATACTTTGACCTGAAGCTCTTTCATAGGTTTGAAGAACTCCTGCTACCACTTCCCCTTCCTTTGGTGTTGCTTGACAAAACGACAAAGAATCATCTACAAATAATAAATTAGTAACTCTAGAAGCTCCTCTACAAATTGACACACCTCGAATCCTCCCTTCCAGTTCAACTTTAGCCAACAAAGCAGTGAAGCCTTCTGCACATAAAAGAAACAGGTACGGTGACAATGGACCTCCTTGACGTATTCCTCTAGACGGGTTTATCATGCCATAAGGTCTTCTGTTCACCAAAATAGAAAAAGATGGAGTAGTGATACAGCTCATCACTCTTTCTATCCACCTTATTGTTGGGAAACCCAACTTTTCCATAATTGTTTTGCAAGAATGGCCATTCAACCCGATCATATGCCTTGCTAACATCTAATTTCAATGCCATAGTCCCTTTCTTGCCCTTCTTCCTCACATGCATAGTATGTATGGTCTCATAAGCTACCAAAACATTATCTGTGATCAATCTATCCAGAACAAAAGCACTCTGGGTAGGAGAAATAATATCTGGAAGTACCCGTTTCAATCTATTTGCCAACACTTTGAAAATAATTTTATAAATCACATTACATAGACTAATAGGTCTAAACTCAGACATTTTCTGTGGATTTTTCACTTTGGGAATAAGGACTATGTTTGTATGATTTATCTCCGGTTACATATTTCCATTATTTAAAAAATCCAAAACAGCAAAAACTACATCATCACCCACTATGTGCCAAAATTTTTGATAGAATAGGGCATTCATACCATCAAGTCCTGGAGCTTTTGTAGGTCCCATTTGGAATAGAGCCACCTTCACCTCCTTAGCAGTAAACTCACAGATCACTTTATGAGGAACTGCATTCAGAAATTCCTCCATTTGATCAGTTGTACTTGCACTAAAAAGATTGTCAAAATAATCTGAAGCTACTTCAACCACCTCCTCTACCTCCTCCACCCACTGCCCTTGTACATTTTGTATACCACTTATGTGATTTTTCTTCCTCCTTTGTGATGCTTTAGAATAGAAAAACTTTGTATTCCTATCTCCATGCTTCATCCATGAAATTCTAGACCTTTGTGCCCAATAAATTTCTTCTTTTTGTAAGAGATCATCCATTTGGTTGCTCACATCCAGGAATTCAGCTCTATTTTCTTCACTAGCTTCAGCTTCATTCAACCTGTCCAGCCATTTTTGGAGCTCCTTTATGGCTGCCTCATTAGGTCTGGCCGAACCCTAACTTGCCAATTCCAGTCCACATGCATGAATTTTGTTTTTAATAGAGAGCAGCCCATTTGATCCATCTACAGACCTTCCCCAAGCTTCCTTAACAGCTTCTTCACACTCATTAGAAAGTAGACAAGCTTCCTCGAATTTAAAAGACTTCCCATGCTGCTGCCTTTGTTGTTTAAAAGATTGAACTTGCAACATAATTGGTAGATGATCTGAAGCATGTGTTGATAGATGAGTAATTGTGCTTATTTGAAATCTCACTCTCCACTCTTCATTTGCAACCCCTCTGTCCAGTCTAATTTTTGTATTTGCTTCACTCGGTCTCTTATTGTTCCAAGTAAACAAATAGCCCTTGTAGCCAAGATCTTGAAGTTGACAAGAATCCAACGCTTCCTTAAAAGCTTCAACCTACACATATTAAGGTGGTCTTGTACTTTGCTTTTCCAAGGCAGGTAAGAATGCATTAAAGTCTCCAATAACCATCCACAGACCCTCTACAAATGTCTTCAAGTATTGTAGCAATTGCCATGATTTTTCTTTATGTTGTGCTTCCGGCCACCCATAAAACCCATTCAAGTACCATTTAAAACCATCTTCCTCCGTTACAAGAGCCAATACATGGTTTACTGTATAATTAATGATCTCCAGATTAATATCATTTTTCCATAAGAAAGCTAACCCACCACTTGCATTAGGATGTTTAACAATAACCTTGTTCTGAAAATGTAAATTGCTATATAAATTTTCAAAACCATCCTTGTCTAGTCTAGTCTCCATAAGGAAATAGACCATGGGATCTTTTTCCCTCACAATCTTGCGAAGGCTTCGACCTGTCCAAGGTTCCCAAGCCATTGACAGTTCCAACTAATCAGCCTCATTGCTCCCGACAAGGGTGGCTGTCCACCCCCACCGATATATCAACAAAACTTCCTTCCACCTTATCTTGTTTACTTCTTTTAGTCCTTTGTTCTTCATGCTGCCCAATTTCCCCATCCTTCTGTTCACGTTCACCCAATCCAGGAATTGCAATGGCCTTAGCTAAACCACCAAGCCCAAAATTCATTCTATTTATCCTAGTCCACGTGGCCTTGGGCTTAAAAGAGGATGGCCCAAAATTCTCCAAATTCGTGGAATTACTAAGAGTGTTAACAAGCACGTGAGTTTGAGTTGAATCTGTCATGCAACTTATTCTGCCCTCATCCACTGAAAACAGAGCATCACCGAAATTCTTGGCAAAATCATTATTCTCCTTATCTATTATTATGATTTCTAGCCTTACCCTTACTTCACTAGACTCCTTTCCCTCCACATTAGCTTCTACATGCGAAATTACCTCCATTGGATTCACAGACTCACCCTCGTCCACCATTTTTCGAATTTTCTGGACTGTCCTTCATCACTGCCACCATCTTTACTAAGTCAGCCACCACCGAATTTGCTATATCATTATCCTCACCCTCCTCCGAATTGGTTTTGGGATTGGTATGTTGGTTTGGCACAACCCTCACTCGACCCCCTATTGCCTTAAGAAAATCACCGTATTGATACTCCAAGCTTCCACCATTTTTCTCCGCTGCATAATGCGCTGCACAGTGTTTTATATCATGGCCTAATATCCCATAAAATGGTAGAACATAGGGAGTCTTTCATATTTAAAAGACACCCAATGACGCTTGCCGTTAGAACCAGCAATAAACCCACCTCTTCGCAAAGGTTTTGTTATTGTTACAGCAACTCGTACTCACATAAAAAATTTGATATCATCCTTCCATTTTCTCTCTTCTACTTCTTCAACCACTCCCAATCTGCTTCCAACTTCCTTCTCCACCTGTGGAGAAATCATATCAAACGGAGCCCCCTAGATCTAAACCCAGAACGATGCTATCTCCATTCGAATATTTCCTACATTCATTCCTTTCCTCCATCTTTGTAGCATAAGGAGTTGATTATCAAAAGACCAAGGACCCCCTCTTAGAACCCTATCCATCTCGAATTCAGATTGAAACTTGAATTGAAATAGATTCGGCCCCACTTTTAATATGTGTAGAGATTCATCCAAACCTTCGTATTGTATTCTTCACCACCAATTTATTAAAAGATTTGCACGTTAAAAATTTCCCGATCAGACTCAGATGACAACTCTCAAGGGCTTCCATTCGTCCTTCCTCATAAATAGCTATAATTTCTTCTTCCTTAGTCATCAATTTCATTCTATGCATACTGTCAGCAACCTTGTCAGCCAAGGTTATTGTAGAAAAAACGAAAAAACAATGCCCTTCGCTCAAGGCCAAGGGAGGGAGGGACTCGTGTAGGCACGAGAGAGAGAGAGAGCTCCACTTGGTTTTATTTTTTAACTCAACTTTGGTTTTTTTTTTTTCTTTCAAATAAGATATTTATTAAAAAACAATATATCTACTAGGAACTTTAGATAAATTTATACAATGTACTTTTTATATCATTTTCCATCTTCCTAACCAAATAAATATGACATATCTCTTCTATCTTCTCACTATTCTACCACTTTCCCATATTTTATTATCCAAATTTTCTACCCCAACCAAACGGACCCTAAATTTTAGAGTCAAGTGTTTTGTAACTAAACCGATTGACATTTCTTGGTGTTTCAATAATATCTAGGGTTTAAATTCCATATTGTAGCATTTGATACACTAGATGGAAATTAGAAAAGGAATAATATTCTTTATAAAATATGTTGTATTGGTGAGATAGTGAAGACATTATTGAGTAGGGCTATATACATAAAATAAAAAAAAAATAAAAACAGTGAGAGAAAGAAGGAAAAGAATTTTAACACCATTGCCACTGGTTTGGATAGATCCAATTCTAAGCTCAGTCCTAAACTATGAAATCCGACATAGGACGGTTTTTAGGTTAAAAGAACCATCTTGGTTAACGGTTCCCAGTTAACCTAGTAGGACCATATGATCCGGTCTCTAAAAGTTAAAGGTAAAAGGCCAAGTGTATTTTCAAAAAGAGTTTAAATTCGGTCTGGTCTTGCATAAAAGTGAGGTTTTACTCCATGCAATGAGGGGAAACCATGTCATCCTCTTAACAAACACCATATACAATTAGCACACACAAGAAGAACTCAAATAAATCCCCAAATTCCAAAAAAAAAAAAAAACCATCGCATGCCATTTTTAGAGGAGGAATCAAAGATAACCCAAACACCAAAACCAAATGTCATCTGCTCTTCTTAGCACTGAACCTCCATGACTTCGCCGAATTAGGTGCTAGAACCTGGAAAATATGTCGGAGTTGTTGTGATTGTGGTGATGCAACCTTAAATTTTTTTTTTTTTTTTGTGAGTTCTTTTACCCAATTTGGATTTCGAAATATTGATTGGTTTGGGTTAGTTTTTTGGACGTGAATCACTTTATTTGATTTGGTATAGTTTTTGCTATATCTAATGTAGGACACAATTTACTATTTAATTATTGCAATTTATTAATTTTTGTATTTAATTTGTAATTTTTGTCATTTTAGGTTCAAAGTTATTTTTTCCTTGTTTTTAGGTGCTTGTAATGATTTTTAGGTCAAATTTGGTTCATGTTATGGTTAGGTATTAATTATGAGCTATTTTAGAGTATATTTTCTTGTCTATCAAGTCTTACGGAGCCCTTAAATAGACTCCTAAGTCTATAAACGTTTTTAACAATTATTCAATCAATAAAATTCAGACTTTTGTCTTTCTATTTTCTATTAGATTCCAGAACCTTTCTTCTTGTGGATTCAAGGAACTGTCGTGAATTCAAGGTTATTTTCAAAAGCAAACTTGTTTTGTTTCCAAAGTGGTTGAGACATATTTGACTGTCTATTATCAGAATCTTTTTTTTTTTTTTTTGCAGCTAATTTTGTTTGAGTTCCAAATCATGATTCTTGTATGATAAATCTTTCCTTTTTTTGGGGGGGGGGTAATTTTAATCCTCAATCCTTCATTGGTACATGACTTTTTAGTGAGCCTGGTAGTTTAGAAGATTCAAAGAGAACTTCATTTAAGGCCATTATCATTAAGGTTTTTAGGAGAACAGTTGGGTTTTCCTTTCTCCACAAAAAAATCATGGGATTGTGGAAACCAACAGGAAGGATAGACATGGTGGACCTTGGCAAGGATTTTTTCCTAGTGAGATTCTCGACTTAGGAAGATCTTGAAACAGTTCTCAAGAAAGGCCCCTGGTTCATAAAGGAGCACTTTCTATCCATTCGTAAATGGGAAGCTAATTTTAAGCTGTCGGAAGCCGTAGTTACCTCAGTGGCGGTTTGGGTTCGCCTAAATGAACTTCCCATAGAATATTATGACACTGAGGTCCTGCGACAAATTGGGCAAGCTTTGGGGAATGTCCTAAGGGTCGATACTCATACTGCCATGGAGGCCAGAGGCAGATACGCTCATATTTGCATACAAGTCGATATCGGTAAGCCACTTGTCACGACGGTTTGTATCGGAAAACACCAGCAACATGTAGTTTATGAGGGTCTTCAGAAGCTTTGCTTCCTATGTGGGCGCATTGGCCATCGTTAGGAAATTTGCCAGTATTCCATCAGACCTCCCTCGCCTCAGGCCAATGCGGAAAATACGGAAAAGGTTGACAAGGAAGCCCAAGCCTCTCCGGCTCCCGAGGTGCACGAGGTTGAGTCATGCGAGGCTGTCTTCGAGTCTTGGATGGTGGTTTCACGAAGAAGGAAAGGTTCTAAAGTTGGCCAGGAAAGCACCACTAACCTCAAACCCAAATTGCACCATTCTTTCAAAGATGCCAATATGATGGAGACGTTGGAGACAAATAAGGGTGATAGGCTGCCAGTTGGATTAAAAAGCTCTGATGGGAAGAGAAAAGCTCGAAGTGAGTTGAACCCATCAGCGGAATTGGAGTCCAGTTTAGTGGGTAATGAGGTAGGGGGCTTATGGGCTTGGGGTTCTCAAGGACTACACAGGCCGAGCTTCCTATTGGGCCTTCCATGAAGTTTAATTAGGGGTTAAGCTTGGAAAAGCTCATGGCCACTTCAATGAAGGGCAAAAAAGGCATTGCGAGAGGCAGGGCATCACCCATCTCTTAGGGCAAAGCCGCTCCAAGCAAAGGGAAAATTTCAACTTCCCTTTCTTCACATACTGAGAAACTTCCTTCCACGGGTGTTTGGTCAAGTAGTGTTAAAAAAATTCAAGGGGATGCTAATGGAGATTTCCAATTCCAAAGCAAATCGTGAAGCGAGGTGGGCAATGAAGTTGGAGGGGAGGGCTGTGGAAACTCCTACAGTGGTCGCCGATGAAGTCCGAGCTCGCCCCATACTTGAAATGGAATGGTTCAATGCAAAGATTTGCAAAATATGGAAGTTCTCCTTTCCTCTAACTCCGAGGAGTACGACAGTAGGTCTTCTTCCTCTGAAGCTTTGAGTGATTTTGATGCCGGGCAACAATCAGATGGTAGAAGTGGAGAGGATGATCGGATGGATTTTGACGGAGGAAGTGAGATTGCTCCCTCCGTATGATGCTTTCCCAACTCCAAATCATTGTTTAGTCATAAATGTGATTGCTTGGAATTGTCGGGGTGCGCCAAAGGCTTCGTTTATTAAGCATGCTACTAAAATGGCTACTAACCATAATCCGGCCATCATGATCATCATGGAGACTCGTATAGGCGACAAGAGAGCTAAGGATATTACGAACAAGCTCTCATTTGATGGAGCGATACATACAGACACAATAGGCTATGCTGGTGGCCTCTGGCTCATATGGAACACTGAGAAGATGCATGTTGCTCAGCTTGCCAAGACTGAATAGGAAATCCATGTTTTGGTTAAGGTAACCTCTTCCAACCTTGAATTTATTTTTAATGCCATTTATGCTAGTCCTAGGTTTCGTGAAAGACGTATGTTGTGGAATAATTTGAAAATTATTACTAACCTCCATGACAAGCCTTGGATTATTGCTGGTGTTTTCAATGAAATGCTTGTTGATGGGGATAAATTTGGGGGTAGGGCTGTCAGTGCCAACCAGTCCTTAATTTTCAAAGACTGTCTTGATAGCTGTAATATGATTGATCTGGGGTTTTGGGGTCCCCGGTTTACTTGGTCTAATCGGAGAGATATATTGAATCTAATTCAAGAAAGAATTGATCGGATTTTTGTCAATCCAAACTGGTGTGCATTACATCCCAATGCGAGGGTGAGTCATTTGGCTCGCTGTCACTTTGATCACTGCCCCATTCTTTTGGAATCTGATCCGAGTAGTGGTGTATACCTCCCTCGGCCTTTTAGGTTTTAAAGTTTTTGGCTTGAAGACCTGACTTTTCCCAGGGTTGTCTTTGTAATATATTCGCCAAAAAGAATCGAGTAATGGCTAGATTGGGTGGAGTCCCAAAAGCTTTAATGATGAACCCCTCTTCATCCTTGCTAGCCTTGGAAAACAGACTTCACAGCAAGTTAAATGACATTCTGAGGCAGGAAGAGGAGCTTTGGGTTCAGAAATCTTAAATTAATAGATTGGTGCATGAGATAGAAATACATCTTTCCATCATGTGTCTGCCATTGTTCAAAGAAGGCGTAATCGAATTTCTTGTACAAAAACCGATGCAGGAGATTGGATTCATAATGAAATGGAGATTTTGGAGTTCATTAGGAGAGGGTTTGATAGGCTGTTCACTTCTAGTTTGGATAGTGCTCCCCTCACTCCTCCTCAACCTTTTCGATGGCAATCTGCCCTCACTGAGGAGGAGAATAATTCACTTAGCATGCCTCTCTCTGATGTTGAGATTAAAGATGGTCTTTGGGCGATGAAACCTTGAAAATCTCTGGGTCTTGATGGTTTACATGCCCAGTTTTTTTCAGAGATTTTGGTCTATAGTTGGTGAGTCGGTTAAAAAAGAAGTTAAACTTGCTTTTGAGGAGAGGAAAATTCCTAGCTACCTAAACAAGACCGACATTGCCCTAATTCCTAAGATTTCGGGTCTAGAAACTTTAGGAAATTACCGCCCTATTAGCTTCTGTAATACGGTGTACAAGCTTGTGAAAAAAATTATTGTGTGCAGATTGAGGCATTTTCTTGACAAGCTTATTTCTCCCTTCTAATCAGCTTTTGACCCGGGTAGGAAGGGGGTGGATAATGCCATTGTTGTGCAAGAACTCAGTCATACTATCAGCTCCAAGAAAGGCCAGGTGGGTTATATGGCAATAAAGCTAGACTTAGAAAAGGCGTATGACAAGCTAGAATGGAGTTTTATTTGAGAAGTTTTGATCAATTCTAACCTACCTGATCAGTTGGTGTCTCTTATTATGGGCTACGTTTCTTCGATGTCCACCTCTATTCTTTTGAATGGTGGCAGTGCTGATCCTATTCTCTCGACCAGAGGCATCAAGCAAGGGGATCCGCTTTCCCCTTACCTTTTCATTCTGTGTATGGAAGTCCTTGGGTATCTTATTGAAGAAAAATGCATTGAGAAAAGCTGGATTCCTGTTAAAAGCTCCAAAAGTGGTTTAGCAATCTCTCATTTGTTCTTCACCGACGATTTAGTTCTCTTTGCCAAAGCGGATCACGTAAACTACTCTACCATAAGAGATGTGCTTGATGAGTTCTGCATCTGATCTAGTCAGACCATCAATGACAGTAAGTCCATGGTGTTTTTCTCCTCTAATGTGGACATTGACACTAGGGAATCTTTGTGCGACATTTTGGGATTTAAGTCAACGCCTAACCTAGGCAAGTATTTAGGTTTCCCTATTAAGCATCAGGGCACTGGTAGTCAAGACTACAATTTTGTGTTGGATAAGATCAAACAAAAGTTGGCTGGGTGGAAGGCCAATCTTCTCTCAATGGTGGGAGGAGTTGTTCTTATCCAAGCCTCAACTTCCACGGTTCCTGCTTACACTATGCAGTGTGCTGCCTTTCCAGGAAAATTGCTTGAAAACATTAATAGAGTTAACCAGAACTTTTTATGGGGCTCCACTGATACAATCAGAAAGACTCATTGGGTGGGATGGCACAAAGTCACTAGATCTAAGGAGGAGGGAGGCTTAGGCCTCCAATCGGCTAAAGGAAAGAACTCAGCTTTCCTTACTAAACTTAATTGGAGATTTCACACAAAAAATGACTCTATTTGGGCCAAAGTGCTCAAAAGTAAGTATTGCTCGAACCGAAGGTTAAATTCTAGGAACATCGATAAACTTCCTTGTTCTAGGGTGTGGAAGGCAATGAAAAAGGGTTCGGCGGTTTTTAAAAAAGGCATGAGATGGATTCCGGGAGGAAGTAGTAAGCTTAGCTTTTGGCATGATAATTGGACCATGAGTGGCCCTTTGAGATCAGCTATCCAAGGTCCTCTTTTGGAGGAAGAAGAGATTTTGTTTGTAAAGGACTTTAATGGGCCTGGTAGGTGGGATTGGTCTAAATTGTCCCTCCCTCTCCCTGATTCTATTCTTATGGAGCTGAAGTCCATTCCTCATTCCATTTTGGTCCCAAGTATGGAAGATAGGCTGATTTGGAGTGGCACGAATCATGGGGACTTAGACCTCAAATCAGCTTATGACTTGGCTATGAACTATCAAGATTCTCCTACTCCTTTCTCAAGTCAGTGGGTCTGGAAAATGGAGACCTTGACGCGCATCAAGTTTTTCATTTGGATGTGCCTTCATGATAGCATTGGAGTGGCAGTGTGTCTTGCTAGAAGGGGTTTAAGGGACTTGGAAACCTGTCAACTTTGACAAAGGGAGCCAGAGATTATTCTGCATGGGCTGCGTGACTGTGTGGCGGCAAAAAACATTTGGACTCAGCTGGGAATTAAAGCTAATGACAGGTTTTTTGAGGAAGATATGCTTTAGTGGCTTAGCAAAAATTGTAAGGATTCCTTGTGCCGCATGGGAAGTCATACTCCTTGGAGAATTATATTTGCTTTTGCTATTTGGATGATATGGAAGCAAAGGAATGGCATGGTTTTTAATAATTGCCCCTACAAAGCTAACCTCCACAAGGATATCCTTTTTAGTGCATCGGAGTTTCAATATTGTGCACTAAATCCAAAGCAAGCTGGTGCACGAAGGGTGATGCAAATTTGGTGGGAAAGGCACAACAAGGATGGACCCGCCTCAACACTGATGGTGCTTCCAGTGGTAACCCAGGCTTGGCTGGGTGTGGAGGTATTTTGTGGAATGAGCGTGGTGAATGGATCAAGGGTTTCTCAAGAAACATAGGGAGAGCAACCAGCTTTACCGCGGAGCTTTGGGGCCTTAGAGATGGCCTCACCCTCTGCAAAGAGCTTAACTTGTGTGCTGTTGATGTTCAAATTGATGCTAAAGCTGTAATTGAGATCCTTGCTAACCCTCTCTGCTCTAATAATGTGGTCACTCCTATTGTTGATGATTGTAGGTGCTTGATTAGTCAAATCCCCCTAGTTAGGCTTGGTCATTGCTATTGTGAAGCAAATGGTTGTGCAGATGTTCTTGCCAAGAAAGGGATTACTCAAGATAGAGATTTTATTGTTTATGTTGATCCTCCTTTGGATTTGCTTGAGCTTATAAGCTCGGACTGCTCTGGGTTGTATCATAGCAAGCTTTGTCCTGCTTCTATGGTTCCCCTTTAGTTTTGCTGCTATTGAATTCCAGGTTATCAAAAAAAAAAAAAAAATAGAATGAGAGTTTTATACATAGAAGTGCATAAAGACTAAAATGAAGTTACTAATTTTCCCTATTGGGTGGCAAAAAATTAAAGAAGTTAACCAATTGTTGATCTTGTGCTAAACGCACCTATAGTGCTGAAAGTTTAGCATTAGTCAAAAGATTATAAAGAAGGCAAATTTCTTACATTGTTGAACTGACAAAGATAATGCCGCTTACGAAACTTGTCTAGCTAGTTAAGTAGCATATTAAATTGTTAGTCTCTTATAAAGATTAGATTAGAAGTATTTAGGTCAAGTGATGTTGCAGAAACCTAAAGAAATGCACATGATACTCTCTTGATGGAATAAAAACTAAACTATTAGTTGCAGGTATTAAACCTCGAATCCACGAGGGATTTCCTTGAATCCACAAGGAGAAGAAACTGGAATCCACGATAGATATAATTTGACAAAAGTCTGTGTTTATTGATAATAGTTTAATTTGCCTTTGAAGGCAACAAAACATATAAATACTGAGAAAAATGTCTGAAACCCTAATTCGTACTAATTATGTGATTAGGTGACAAAATACCAAAATTAACAAAAATGACAAAATTGAGTTAAATGCAAAATCATAAACTATTGACCTTAATGTGGCGTTTAGTACAGAGTAATGTTTTAGGATTCCCAGAAATATTTAAAGATTCTCATGTTTGGTTGCAAATCACGCTAGGAAATCAAATGCCGGGGAAATCTGAATTCCTCCTTTAAACCCCTATCAGTAGAAAAGTGGATTCCCTTTAAAACAGATGGGTATCCAAATTCTCAAACTTAAAGAAAATTGTATTTTTTTATAAATTAGCAATTTTAACCCTTTTTCCTTATCATTTAAGCAATTAAGAAACAAATCGTCGATATCTTTTCCATTGTCTTTATCTTTTCCTACCAAAATAACATAAACAAAATAGACAACTCTGTTGATATATTCTTTAACAAAATTTTATTTAGGTTTTACGTGTGGAAAAAAAAAGTTTGAAGGAGACCCTCCTTTATTGTCAGATATTCACTTTTGTTGTTGTGTGTGTTGCTCAACAAATTATTAATAGTTTATATTTTGTTTTTCATTATTTATTTAGAGGAAGATTTTTTTAAAGAACTCAGCAGTTCACATTCAAATCTAAGGATAGAATGGAAAAAATAAATAATTCATTTAAGATTCCTAAGAATAAACCAAACATTATCATCACATCCCTAGGAATCTTAAGAGATTTCCAATGAAACCAAACATAGAAATAGCTACATTCCTAGGCATCTAGATTACAAAGAATCACATTTCTAGGAATTTGGATGCTAGGAGTAATGTGGATTCCCCTGTACCAAACGCCACATAAGGATCGTCCCAAAACAAGTGAGACATTATTAAGGAAACAAAAATTACTGTAAACGGCAAAATTGTAGTTTTTGGGGCCTAAATGAAGGAATTCACTATTTTCAAGGAGTACCTCATGGCAAAGCGATGACTATTGCTCAGAAGACTTTTTTGCTTCAGCCTATCAAATTTCATGCAATTCCAACTCTGAGGCCCGCCCATGATTTCAGGCGTGCGTGAGAGTCCAGGAAGGTCATAGCAGCTTGTTCTTCATCATCATGGACCTAAGATAGTTGACCGTGATTGGCCTCATGCTGATTGATTAATTGGATCTGGTGGATTAAGATCCAAAATGAATTTGATTGTATATCACGAGACTCCTGTTTTTCTTTTTGTGGAAACTTTTGTTTTTGGTTTTTTTGAATTTATTTTTTACATTTTACTAAAATTTATGTTCTTTAGCATTCACCTCAATCTTTGCCCAGAAGCTGTGCATTTCTTTGTAGATGCAACCAAGGATCAGACCTGGATGTGGGGATGCTTAGGGAAGCTAAATTCTTGCTTTGTAAAACTGAAAGTATAGGAATTTCATTGGATGGTCATGAAATTTTCAATAATTTGATTGAAGCTTATGTTGGTGAGGGTGAATTAGGGAGAGCTATTATTGTGTATGATCGAATGAGGGGGCAAGGTTTAGTGCCTCCATGATGTGTTGTTGTGTTCTTCTTGATCTTTTGGTTCAAAAGAAGAAAATTCAATTGGCGTATCGAGTTTGTTGGGATTTGTTGGAGATGAATGTTAATATGAGTGATGCAGAGAAATCTAGTTTTAAGAATGTCATTAGACTACTTTGTAAGGATAGAAAGATTCAAGAATGAAGAAATCTTGTTAATAGGGCTGTGGTTTCCGGTTTGGAGCCAAGTAGCCTAGTTATTAATGAAATTGCTCGTGGGTACTGTGAGAACAAGGACTTTGAGGATCTGCTGAGTTTCTTTACTGAGATGAAGTGTTCCCCAACTATTATTGCTGGTAATAAGGTTGTACATTGTGCATGTAGCATTTCAGGAACAAGTGCGGACTTGTTTTTGCAAGAATTGGAAATGGAAAGTGAAATGATTCGATGGGAACAAGAAATATCTTTGCCTATTTTCTAAGCTGTTGGAGAAAATGCCAAAGTTGGCTAATCAACTTGACCAAGAAACTCTCAATTTGCTTCTTAAAGTATACAGCAAGAACGGATTGACAAATGGAGGGAGGCTAATATTAGATGGGATACTCCAACGGCATTTAATTGTCAAGTATAAGGCCTACACTGCTCTAATAATGAGTTTGTGCTGATTCATGACACATTTTAATTCAGATGGATGTATTCTAAATTAGAAAATTTTAGAAAGAATTTTGACAAAATCTTATCTTTTGATGTGTTTATAAACCTGTGTGATAGGTTTTATTTATGAGAAAAAAAAAATGAATTAGAAAATTTTCTATCATTGTAGTGTTTCCTTTTATCAATGTCGCAATCCCCGAAATATTGAATTGTGAGTAGTTTTAAATCAAACGAAAAAAGAGGGGGGGGGGGGGTGCTTTCTAAGGTGGCGTTTGAAGATTTAATTTTTAGATCACCTTCTTGTGAACTAAATTGCTGAGTTAACATTGTAAGAGTACTCACAGCAGTGGTGGTATATTGCTATATTGGTATTTTTTAGCTCCTTAAACATAAAAAAGCTTGCTCCAACAGTGGAGCTAAATCTATTTTTTTTAGCTCTCATGAACAGTGCACATCTATCAATAGATGTGCACTGTTCATGAGAGCTAAAAATAATAATAATTTTTTATTTCAGCTTCCTATTAAAATAATCACACTGTGCCTCTCTCTCTCTCTCTCTCTCTCTCTCTCTCTCTCTCTCTCTCTCTCTCTCATCACATCTGAACCTCATCTCTCTCAACTCCGAAGCTCGACGTCACCGACCCACCGCCGATCAGCCTCAGACCCACGCCGCCGATCCGCCATCCGCCTCAGACCCACGAGTAGAGCGATGAGATTGAAGCCAAGAGAGAGTTGTAGCGTAATCGGAAACCAAAGCATCGGCGACTCACCTCAAATCGAAGCACTCCGTTTCGCTTTGCACTCATCATCACTGTCTATGATCACTGATTGATGATTGGCGCAAGTCTCGTCGGCCGGTATCGAATCGGACAGAGTATCAAGCATGGGTTTCGGTTTGGCTGTGTTGAATCCACTATGTTGCATTGCTCCGATTTCGATCGTGAAGGACCGAGCCACGCCGTTGGCAGCAAAATCGGGCGGTCCATATCAGTTAAGGCTCGATTCGTCGGTGAAGACCATGAAACCGTGCCCCTCGGTGCAGGTCTCGTCCACCGATACTGAATCGGACAGAGTATCGGGCATGGGTTTCAGTTTGGCCGTGTTGATTTTTCTAGGTTTTTGTTTTGTTCTTCTTCACTGGTTTTGATGGGATTTGATGGGCACGGTGGGGTTGTGGTTGTACAGTAATTTTTATGGGTTTAACGGTGGTTGTGGTTGTGTGTTGGTGGTTGAATGAAATATTATTTTATTGTAGTGTTTATATTATTTTATTCTGTTAAAAGCTAAAAATAGCTCCACTACTGTAGAATGTGAGAAGGTAAAATAGATAAAGTAACTTTTTGTGTAGCTAAAAAGCTAAAAATTTAGCTCCACTGCTGTGGATGCTCAATAGGTGTAAATAAGAATAGGAAAAACTCATTTTTTCCCTGAACATGTTACAAGAGTAAAAAAAAAAGTACCATGGGAGGAGGGGGAGGAAATGGTGAATTGCAAGAAGAAACTCGCATTGCAAGGTTTCCATGGATGACAAATATTACAAGCTTTCCATGGACAACAAATGAAAAAGAAGCTTACATTTGCTTTATAGATGAAAAGCTAAAATTTTGAAGCTTGTTTCTATATCTAGAAAACATTATTGTTATTTTCACTCCTAATTTTTGGCTACAAAGAATAGTAGCCTTCACTTCACTCGCCCACTATTGACATCATTGTTATCAAGGATAGCTTCATTTCCATGCTTGCATGGGATGGTAGAGTGTTCACTAACTTTAGCCAAATACTCCAAGAGTTCAGTCAAAGACAATAGTGCAGCTTTCCTTTAAGCATTCAAAACTATCTATCTGCATCACAACATGCAAAAAAAGAGAGAAAATAAGCTATAGCCACATTAGTAGAAAAATCCAGACCACAAGAACACCTAGAAACCCATGTGAATCTTGAGAATATATTTTTTAAAAAAAATTAAAAATAGTAATACTATAAAATGTAAAAAATAAAGTTAAACAAGCCGAGAACAAAAGTACTTTAAAAAAAAAAGATTCTCTTTAAGGTTGAACTAATATAGAGACTAAAAACAATAGAAAGCTCAAGAGTTAACAGCACATAATAAAAGCAGAACTTTTGTGTGATTTCCATTTCATTAAAATAGTTCCTACAAAGAATATCATCTCCAACAATGGCAAGTAAAATGATTAACCACTACATTAATTCCTACAAAAGTTCTCTTAGAAATTTAGAACATAGTTAAGGTTTCAAGACTTCCATAGAATCCTACTATTACATAATTGTTTGTAGCAAGAATCAAGAGCCATGAGATAGCATGTTTAAAAAAGCTTGCCGTCAACAACCTACAATGATATTAATCAATGGGAGTCTATCAGAAGCAACTTGATCACCAGATATTGAATCTTCTTGATTGAATACCATGCAAATGACAGCCAAATTCAAATGGCTATAATTAAAAATTTGCAACCAAAATTAAAGAAACAGGAAAATGAAAAAGGTTAAAAACATAATGCCAATGGTAACGATATCCGTTGAAAATGGAATTGAAGAAAATTACCGAACATTCACTAATAAGGTTTGGCTTGTGAAAATCATATTCATAGGCATGAGCAATATAAAGTATAGGTCCCTCTAACTCTACTTTCAAAAGTAATAGGAGCATTAGGACAGGTCCTATTAGGATGGCAATAGACGCTGTTCCTCTAGTAGGCTGGGCTCGTTTCTGCATAGACCTGCAGGAAACTACAAAGAAGTGAACTAATATTAATAAAATGAAAAATAATAATTTATAAAAAAAAATCATATTATTATATGAATTAGGCTTATTTCAAGTAGTGAACTAAAGAACAAGAATAGATTCAGAAATGTTTATTCATAAGCATTATATAGTTTATTCATAAGTACTATATAATTTATTCAGTGTAAGAAATAAAGAAAATCTTCTTGAATTTGGGGATGTGTGCTAAGGTGGTGGATTTTGTGTTTGTCAACTTCTATATATTAAGAGAATTTAAAAAATTAGTTATGGTTTCAAAAAATGTCAAAAATACTCCTAATCAAATTGTATATTTTTTTGAGAAACCCTAATCTAATTAGATAATTTTTATTATTAAAATATAAAAAAGGCGGAAATCACATTTTCGTCCCTACATTTTCAGGCGATTCCCACTTTGATTCCTAAATTTTATTTTTACCGCTTTTAGTCCTTATCCTAAAAAATGCTTCCTGTTTTGGTCCCTGCCGTTACATCAGAAACGGAAAATGCACACATGGCAAACGGCAGAATTAAAAAAATATTAAAAATATTTTATTTTATTTTAAAATAAAATAAAATTTTAGTTATCAATAATTTTAAAATAAAAATATTAAAAATTTTAGTTAAAAATAATTGTTCTTCATGTTCTTCCCCCAAGAACATGATTGCCTAGAAAATAAGAAATTCAAGATTTTCTTCTCTTTTATTTCATTTTCTTAGCATCCAAATAAGCAAAAATATATACAAAACCATGATCAAACTCAGATACTCCAACACAATCAACTAACAAAACCCAAAAAAAAAAAAAAAAAAAAATTAGCAACTATGGACTGAAGATACTCCAACACAATCACTCTCTCTTCTTTAGTTCTTTCAATCATACAGTCACTCCTCTCTTTCATTTCTCGTCTTCCTTTCTCTCTCCCCTCTCTCTGATTTGGTGTCTCTCTCAGATCGGCGTGGACTGGAGATTGACATCGGCGGTGACAGCGTGGTGGTTTGGAGATCGACGGCGTGGTGGTTTGGAGCGGTGGCGACGGTGGATTCTCTTTCTCTCACTCCGATTCTCTCTCTCAAATTGGATGTGGGTTTTAGTTTTGCTTTGAATTTTTGTTGTGGGTATTGATGCCAGATTTATGGTGGCAGCGGTAGGGGGTTGTTGTGTTGTTGGTGGAGATGGGTTCACTATGGGTTTACGCAGGTTGCTATAGATGTGGGTGGCGATTTGGTGGCAGTGGGTCTGTGGGTGTTCCGATTCTCTCTCTTAGATTGGGTTTAAGTTTTGGTTCTGCTTTGAATTTTTGTTGTGGGTATTTGAGTTTGATCATGGTTTTGGGGGAAAATTGGCCATTAGCCATAATTGCTCAAGAATATAGTTAGTAGGTACTGTTTTGAAAGTTAATATAATACTAACATCTCGAGTATAAGAGAGTCGATTTTGGGGGGCCAAAATCGAGTCTCAAAGACTAGATTTTCATGGTCTATCACGTCTGATGTGGCATTTTATCCACGTGGTGTTCACTTGGAAATCGAGTCTTAGAGACTCGATTTATAAACCAAAAAAATTTCAAGTCTCTCCCAAAAAAAAAAAATTTAAGAAATCCCAGAAACATAACAATCTCAGCACAATCAGATCAGAGCTCACCTCTCAGCACAATCTCACAACAATCAGATCAGAGCTCACCTCACCTCGCCTGAGTCACGACTTGGGTCGCGACCTGGGTTGCGCGCCTAGGTCTCGCGACCGGGTCTCGACCTGGGTCTCGCGCTTGGGTCGCGCCGCCTGGGTCGCGCTGCTGGGTCGGCGGCTATGGGCCTGTGGTGGTTGAGCTTGTGCAGGAAGCTGATGGAGAGGTAGTGAGGAGAGAGACATGAAGAACAGATGCACAGAATAAATGAAACTTAGAAAGAAAGAAGGAGAAGGAAAATAAGAAAAAACAAAGTGAAAGATATAAATCGAGTCTCAAATACTCAATTTCCAGGTGGAGTCCACGTGAAAAAAATGCCACATCAGACCTGATCCGACCATGAAAATCGAGTTTTTGAGACTCGATTTATAGGCCAAAATCGACTCTTTTAGACTAAAGATGTTAGTAAAAAATATAGTTTATAAACAGTACCTACTAATTATAATATTTAAAAATTAATGTTAAATTCCAATTTTGGCCATGGTTTTATATATGTTTTTGCTTGTTTGGATGCTAAGAAAATGAAATAAAAGAAAAGAAAATCCTAAATTTCTATTTTCTAGGCAACCATGTTGTTGGTGGAAGAACATGAAGAACAATCATTTTTAACTAAAATTTTTAATATTTTTATTTTAAAATTATTGATAACTAAAATTTTATTTTATTTTAAAATAAAATAAAATATTTTAAATATTTTTTTAATTATGCCGTTTTTCACGTGTGCATTTTTCGTCTTTGATATAATGGCAGTGACCAAAACATGAAGCGTTTTTCAAGATAGTGACTAAAAGCGGTAAAAATAAAATCTGGGGACCAAAGTGGGGAGCGCCTGAAAATATAGGGACGAAAATGTGATTTTCGCCTATAAAAAAATGAGGTTAAAATTATAATTCATAAAAAAAAAAAAAACTACCAGAGAAACATTTTTTTCCTAAAAATTAGCATACTCTATTTAAATATGAGAAATGATATATCCACAATATTTTTAATAAATCTTAAGTGGCAAGTTGTTACTGGTTGTTATTGTAGGGGTAAAAAAATAAAGAGAGATGCTACGTCCACAACATTTTTACAACATTTTCATAACAAATCACAAGTGTTTAGTTATTATTAATTCAAATTTCAACCTAACATTAAGATTACTTTTTTGCCTCAACAATAACAACCAGTAACAACCTGCCACTTAGGATTTGTTGTAAAAATGTTGTGGACATATCATTTCTAAAAAATAATCTTAGTGTTAGATTCAAATTTGAACTAATAATAACTAACTACCTATGATTTGTTATGAAAACATTATAAAAATATGGGTAAACTACATATTTAGTCCCTAGCCTTTACACCATATTTCAATTTGGTCCTTAACCTTTCAATTGTGTCAATTTGGTCCTTAACCTTTTAATGTCATGTCAATTTAGTCTTTGTCATTATATATTAGATGAAAATTGTTTACATAGTAAATAGCCAAAATTAAATTTTAGTTTATTATCACATCAACAGAAGTTAATTTTTTATTTTGGCCATTAGACATGTCATTAATTTTCATCCAAAAGATAACTGTAAGGATTAAATTGACACTGTAAAGAAGGGTTAGGGACCAAATTAACACAATTAAAAAGTTAAGGATCGAATTGAAATATGGTGTACAGGATAGGGACCAAATACGTAGTTTACCCTAAAAATATTGTAGACGTAACACATTTTATCTCAGACATGTTTGATATATATTTTCCTAAAAACTAGGGCACATTAACCCAACAGTTTATTCTATTTCAAACTATAAATTTTAGTTCCTTAAAAATTCATTCAATCTCACTAATAATAATAATAATAATAATAATAAATAAACTCAAATTGAAAAATTATGTGTATTAAACTCAAAAGAAAGAAAGAAAAAAGAGAGCCATTTAAAGTCTTTGTTCGGAAAGGAAGGGGTGAAGGGGTCGGCTCGGCTGGCTCCTATAATAAAAGAGGCTTAAACCCTACTTCTACTTCTACCACTAATAATAATAATAATAATAGTAATACATTCAATATGCAGCAGCGAGCTTTTTTTTTTTTTTGGGTGAGCTAAAGCCTAATAGCAAACATGGAGCAGCAGCACAGTATGAGAAAACGCAAACCTGTTTTTCTTTTCGGCAACTACAAAAACTACTACGGCTACCGTGTAATTTTTCTTACTCATCCTTTTCTTTTTTATTATTAATATATATTTTCAATTCCTCCTTTCCTTTTTGTTTTTCCCCAAAGTGGGGTTAGTGTTTCACTGTTTTGTTTTCAGTTGGTTGAGTACCCACTACCCATTTTCATGTTTTATCTCAAATTTAAACTTCCTGTTGGGGATTGGTTTTTATAAATATGGGTGATCGGTTTGTACTAGTTTTTTTAATAAGCATTTTCGTTTTATTATATTTTGCATTAATTGAAAAAAGAAGATGGATAATTTGGTGTGATTTTGGGTTTCTGAGGAAGTTGTGATTATGTATATTTTAAGCATATGAATGAGTATAACTCATACCCATTATCATGTTTTATATCTAATTTGGTGATTTTTTTTTTTTTTTAATTTGGGTTAAGCAATGTAGTTTATGTTTCTATTTTGCATAAAAAAAGGGTTAATTTGGTGTAATTTTTGGGTTGCTTAGCAATTTTTGTGTCATACCTAATATGAATGCAGTTGTGTTTTTGTATATTTATTCAGCCTTAAAAAAAAAAAAAAGGTTTAGATTTTGAGCTAATGACTTAGTTTGTGATATATAGTGTCTCACAGTTTGAATTACTTGGATAGGATTAGTACATTAACATTTTGGAATCTAAGAATTCCTTTAGAGCTGATGCTCTTTCTCTAGAGTGGCTGTGTAAATCACCTTTGTTCAATTAAAATAATAATAATAATTTCCTAAAAATATTTTTTTATTTGATGTTTCAGATTGGTCAAGACTTGGAGGAAGATCCTCGGTTAAACGTCTTCAAGAAGGAATGGTTTGAAGGCAAGGAATGTCTTGATATTGGGTGCAATAGTGGCATAATTACCATTCTCATTGGTAACCATTTCTCAACTCTGAAATATGGACACGTATTTTTTCTGGCTTCTAAGCCTTCTGTTGGTTGCAATTGTCCATAAAGGAAAATTTTCAGCTATAATTTGATGTTAATCTTCCCTAATTCTGCCAAACGTTCTTCTAAGGATGGTTTGAGGTGGAGAAATATGTCTATACTAATTAGAAATAGGACTTGGGCTCTTCTTTTTTTTCTTTTTTGGCAATTCAGCTTTTATTCATTGAAACAAACCTAAGAAGTATAGGTGCGTTTTAGGACTTGGGTGTGGGTGTGGGACTCGGCAATTTTTGAAAAAATAGGGTGCGGGTGTAGGTGCGGTTGCAGCGGGGTGCGGCAATTAAAAAATTATTAAAAATATTTTTATTTTTATTTTCTATATATTTTTACCATTAAAATATTCTTAAAAAACACATTACTATGACCTTGGTTCACAAAACAAAGAAAGAAAAAGGCAAGAAACATAAAACAAAAAAGAAAACATAAAAGAAGTAACAAATATTCATAATAAAATTGAGGAAGGACAGATTTAGGATGTTTGGGCCTCATTCAAAGCTGATTTCGGTTGTTCTAGCATGATTCAAGGCCGATTTCGGCCGTTTCGGTCAGTTTTGGCCACCAGCCAAAACGATCCGATTCAGTTGATACGACCCGATTCTAGTTGAATCAGCCCAGTTCGGCGCGAATCGAAGCCAAGTCGGTGTAAATCGGAGCCGAGTCGGCGCAAATCCGAAAAAAAAAAATATATATATATATATATATAAACTCAGACGCGGCACCGATGCGTAGGTAGTGGCATCGGTGGCTGCACCCTGCGTCGGGCTGCATCAGACTCCGGTGCGGCACCCTCCCAACCGCGTCGGTGCTTCCTAGAAACAAACACAGATTACAAAGGAAAATCCCAAAATAAACCAGCATAGGGAAACATCCCTACTACAGCAACCAAAATACAAAGCCAAAGCAAGCCAAAACAAATGGCAAAACAAAATGCACTAACAACTGCTCTAACAACTAAACAATACATCTATAAGGCATTTAAACCAGCACCTTTAGCACAATAGTACTCTGGCAAACATAGCAGCACTGGATTTCTAGGATCAAATTAAATTACTACTTGGATTAATCCCACAATTACAACAGATGGTGGCATTCAAAACTAACTTCTTGAACTTGGTTTTAAACCCCAGCCTAGCTTTGTCATCCTTAATGATGCTTCTCTTTAGCTGCTCTTCAGTCCAAATTCTTGCTTCATGAACTATAGCATTCCTTTGCAGCCAAATGTAGTAGACCATTACCCACCAAGCAAGTTTGCAAGCTTTTACTCTCTGTCCCTTCCCTTTTAACTCCCTAGCCCCCCCAAGCAATCAAATCCTCCCATAAAAACTGAGCATTTGAAACTGGACACATCTTCATCATGTCATCCCAAATTCTTCTAGTGGAAGAACATTCAAAAAAGAGATGATCTCTACTTTCAAGGCAATCTACAAGAAACACATAAGTTATCACCTGAGTATCCCCACTTGGCCATCCTATCTTGTGTGAACAACTTGTTGATTACAGCTAACCAACCAATAAATGAATGCTTTTTGGGATAGTTAAATGGAACCAAAGCAACAAGGAATAGTTGACTCTGAATAGTTACAAGGGCATCGGATCTTTCAAAACAGAATCCACCTTAGCTTAAGGATTACTTGCAGCATCATAAATGATAGGGAAGCCATATCTTTGAACCACAACCCCAACAAGATGCCAAAAGGTTATGTCAAAGAAATGTAGTTTTCCCATCCCCCACTTCAAACCTGATAAACTTTCTTGCTTCATCCCTCAATTTAAGAAATGCTCTCCAACCCTATGTACATTCTTGTGGGATTTTTACAGTCCAAAAACACTTGCCTTTGAGAAGATTTGCATGAATCCAAGCCACTCAAAGAGATCCAGCATTATAGCAGCTCCATTCCAACTTGCAACTCTTTGCAATCCCAGCCCTCCCTCTCTTTTAGGTAAACAAGCTTTAGCCCATGCTACTTTAGGGAGGACAAAGTTACTTGACCAAAATCATTATATACTATATAGAGCAGATTGTAGGAGTTGTAACCTGCCAGCAAAAGATAGTCCTTCAACCTTAATCTATCAGAGATAAGAGGTAATCCCAAGTATCTAATTGGAAGATTACCCTCCTTAAGGGCCCGTTTGGTATATGTGTTTAAACACATGTTTTCAGTTTTTAAACAATATTATACGTATTTCTATACATTTTTTCACCCATACGTATTTCCAAAAAATACAAACAACGTTACTAGAACAACATTACCAAACAGGACCTAAATGGCAACACATCCAAAATTTGCCCTTTCACACCTTGAGGCACAGCTGAGAAGAAGACTTCATTCTTTGCTTGGGTTTATATTCAAACCAGAGGCTACTTTAAATTCTTCAAGGCCCTCTTTTACTAGTTTTGTTGTGGGAAGATCAGTAGCAATCAATATGAGGAGGTCATCAGCAAAACTTTTTTTTTTTTGATAAGTAATAAAGAAATTTATTGAAAAAAGAGAGTCACCCAAGTACACAGGAAGTATACAAGGGAGAACAAATCAAAGACGAACATTACAAAAATCAAGAAAATCCAAAATAGAAAGAAAAGGAAGGCTTCTCCACACGGAGAACCAATCTAGTAAGGTTCGGAAAAAAAGAGACTTAAGAACAGGCATGGAACTCTTGATGTCTTCAAAACATCTACTATTTCTCTCCTTCCAAATACACCACAACAAGCAATGAGGAACGGCCTTCCAAATATCTCCATTACGATGGCGACCAAAACGACCTTGCCAGCAAGCCAAAAGCCCCACAACAGACCTTGGCATAACCCAGTTTACTCCAAATAAACCGAAGACCATGTCCCACAATTCCATGGCAACCGGGCGGTGAAGAAAGAGATGGTCAACACTTTCACAATTGCACTTGCACATATAACACCAATCCAGGATGCAAATCTTTCTTTTTCTTAAATTGTCTACAGTCAGACATTTCCCCAAAGCTGCGGTCCAAACAAGGAAAGCTACTCTAGAGGGGATCTTCTGCTTCCAAATGCTTTTCCAAGGGAAAATTTGCTCCTTATGGCCAACAAGAAGATGGTAGTAAGAACTAACCGTGAACCCCTTACTCTTACAGGGCAGCCAACAGGACTTGTCCTCCCCAATCCCCCTTACGGGAGTGCTATAAATGGAATTGATGAAGCTCCTGAAAGCTTCCAATTCACGATTATGCACATCCCTACAAAACTGAAACTCCCAATGGAGGACTCCATTGGTGTACCTCAAAAGATCCACCACAGTAGCCTCTTTTCTACGACAAATCCTAAATAATTCCGGATAGTGAACGGCAAGAGAAGAAGAACCACACCAATGATCTAGCCAGAACAGCACCTTTGATCCATCTCCAATATCAAACATAATAAAACGAGATAAGGAGTGCCACCCCCGTCTAATGTTTTTTCACAAACTGACACCATAAGGACCAGAGAAAGAGGTAGAACACCAGCCACCCCAATCACAACCATACTTCACCTCAATCACTTGACGCCAAAGAGCATTCCTTTCTTGCCCAAATCTCCATAACCACTTCCCTAATAAGGCAATATTGAAGGTTCTCAGATTCCTGATCCCCAACCCACCTGAAGAGAGAGGAGAACACACCGAAGACCAATCAACCAGATGAAATTTGGGCTCATCTCCTAGACCACCCCAAAGAAAGTCACGTTGAAGTCTAGCAATTCGGTTGACCACAGAAGCAGGAATAGGGAATAAGGAAAGGAAATAAGTAGGAAGATTGGAGAGAGTGCTTTTAATTAAAGTGACTCTACCTCCCTTGGATAAATATAATTTTTTCCAACCTACTAATTTTCTTTCCATCCTTTCAAGAATAGGAATCCAAATTGACTTGTCCTTAAATTTTTCCCCCAAAGGAAGACCCAAGTATTTCATAGGGAGGGACCCATGATTGCAACCTAAGACAACCACTAAAAGATCCATATCTTGCACTGACCCCACTGCCACCAGCTCAGACTTACCCAAATTAACCTTCAGACCCGACACAGCTTCAAACCAAATGAGCACCATACAGAGAGTCAGCAGCTGATCAATGTTAGCATCACAAAAAATAAGAGTATCATCAGCGAAAAGGAGATGGGAAACCATCAAAGGTCTACCATCAGAAACACCAACTCTAAAGCCAGATAAACGGCCTTCAAGGGCAGCCTTATCCAACATTCTACTAATGGCTTCCATAACCAAAACAAATAACAAGGGGGACAAAGGATCACCTTGCCGCAAAACTTAAGTGGGTAATCTTCAAGGCTTTGCAGTAGGGATGGAACTTAAACTGAGTAGGTTCTTGAATCTTCCTTTGCATGATCCTTGTGTAAGCTTACATGGCTATAACAAAGAGGGAGGGATAAATAGGATCACATTGTCTGTGCCCTTTACCTCCTTTGAAGTAGCCAACCATGCTTCCATATAAAGATGCACAAAACCTTGGATTGGTGATGCAATCCCTTATCCACATTTCAAACTTCACAGGACAACCAACAACTATCAAGCACATGGTAATAAAATTCCAATTTACAGAGTCATAGGCTCTCCTTAGGTTTGCTTTAATAGCACATCTACCTAGACCAGAATTTTTGTGATAGCCTTTAACTAATTCATGGGCAAGTAGTACATTTTCAGAGATATTTCTACCTTTAGTGAAAGCTGCCTGACTAGAGTTTACTAGGAAATTTAAGCAAGCTTGAAGCCTATTGGCAAGGACTTTGGTGATGCATTTGCACACCACATTACAGCAAGCAATAGGTCTGAAATCAGCTACTATTGATGGATTTGGGATCTTTGATACCAGAGTTATTAGTGTAGAATTTACCTCAATAAGAAGCTTCCCTGATCTGAAGAACGATGCAAGGGCTGCAACAAAATCTGATTTTACAATATGCCATGCATGCTTAAAAAATTCCACAGTGGAACCATCTGGTCCAGGTGCTCTCTCACTTCCCATGGAGAATAAGACTTTTTTTTACCTCAGCCTCTGTGACCTCTTTCTGCATGAATGGATTATTTTCTGTATCTCCACAATTAAATTCTCAGTTTAATTAATGGAGCTCCTTGTGGTTTCATTGAGAATCATGGAGGTTTATGATAGGTTGACCCTTTGTCCGCATTGTTGTTTGTTATTGTTAAGGAGGCAGTTAGCGAAATGATGGATAAGGCGGTGAGGGAAGGTCGTTTGTCTGGATTTAGTGTGGGTATCCCTAGGTTCCTTTGGGGTGAGTTTATGGAAGACTATAGGTAGTGGTTGGTCTACTTTTTCTCGTTACATTTAGTTTGAGATTGGAGATGGGACTAGAGTGAAATTCTGGCATGATGTCTGGTGTGGGGATAATCCTTTGAGTGTGCGTTTTCCAAAATTATTTAGATTCAGTAATGTTAAGGAGGCTTACGTGGCTGATCTCATGCAGTTTCCTAATGCGGTTCTTTATTGGGACTTGGAATTCTTGCAAGCAATTCAAGATTGGGAATTGGAATTTGTCTTTTTTTGGGATGTTATTTACGGAGTCTTGTTGAGGGGTATTGGTGAGAATAAGATGTGTTGGATGCCTGCTAAGCGTAGGGGCTTTGAGGTGGGCAGTTATTATCAAGCTTTGTTGGGTGTATGTACTTAGTCCTTCCCTTGGAGAAGTGTTTGGAAGCAAAGGTTACTTCCAGAGTTGCGTTTTTTGTTTGGACTGCAGCTTTGGGAACTATTTTGACTATTGATAATTTATGTAGGAGGAAGATATTGATTCTAGATTGGTGTTATATGTGCAAAAGTAATGGAAAGTCAGTAAATCATCTCTTATTACATTGTCTTATTGTTTTTGAGTTGTTGTTTATGTTGTTCACTTTGTTTGGTATATACTGGGCAATGCCATAGATTGTGGTTGAGCTCCTTGCATGTTGGCTTTTGAGTTATGGTCTATGGTGTTCACTTTGTTTGGTATATACTGGGCATTGCCATAGACTGTGGTTGAGCTCCTTGCATGTTGGCAAGGAAATTTTGGTTATTATCATAATGTTGTTATCTAGATGGCTGTCCCACATTGTTTGGTGTGGTGCATTTGGCAGGAGAGAACTAGTGTTTTGAAGATTTTGAAAGGACAAGAGTTGACTTAAAACTTTTCTTTTTTAAAACACTATTGGATTGAATGTCTATCATAGGAAGCCATTCTATTTTTTCGATTCATGATTTGATGGACGCTTGTAATTTGTGTATTTGATTATTTTGGAAATTTGGTCCCCTACTGTGTACTTCCTGCATACTTGGGTTCCTCATTTTTATGACTTCGAATAAGATTTTCTTAGTTTATAAAAAAAAAAAAAAAAATCTATGGAATCTTATCTTGGAATAAAGAAGAGACAGTTTGAATCATGGCAGTTTCATCCACATCATTTGAGGATCCCAACAACTTCTGATAAAAATCAATCATAATATTCTTGATTTGGTCAACTACTTCTACTCGATTCCCAGAATCATCCAGCAAGCATTTAATGGCATTTCTTTCTTGCCTAGTCTTAAGAAGGTAGTGAAAATAGGAAGAATTATTATTCCCTTGATGCAGGACCGTTAAGAAAGTTCAGCACTATACTAGGTTTTGAGGCCTGGCTACCTCGGATTAGTCACAAAATTGTGGTTTTTACTCTGTTGATATGGGAGGTTCCATTTTCTTTTTCGTGGAGTCCAAGACCTTTGAGTTCTCTGTTGAGGAGGGAGGAACTTATTTTATGTTACGCATTTTTGAGAGAAACCGAGATTCTCTCCGATCAGTTTTCATGGGCAAAGAGGGTGCAAAACGTCTGCTAACTATTGTGGAGGATCTCATCTCTAATGTAACTACTGGAAATTTTGCACGAACATTTAGAGAGGGTGTCAAGGTATTTATCCTGCAATTAGGTTCCAATCCTCATGGCAGATTTTTTATGATCTCGGAACTTGTCCATGGCCGGCGGAAAGGCTTTATCGTGGTGCCAGAAGGTAAATTGGGTAGTGGGTGGAGAGGGTTTGGGCTACACTTGCGGAAAGTCATTGTTCCTTGAGTCGAAAATCGGCACCCGACCAAGGTTGTCTTGGAAGCGAGCAGGTGGAGAAGTCCAAGTCTCTTGTGATGGCAACGACGGAGGCGGATCAAAGAGGGCATGGTGGTAGCAAGAAAGGAAAGTCATTACGCAAATTTTCAAAATTCAAACACAACAAACTTGCGCAATCATACCCGTGATTGTCGTGAATTGAATGCTGAAAAAGATCTTGCGAGGTACGAGGCTAAACTTCCGTTTGAAGTCCACGATATAAATGGCGAGCGTATCGGTTGGAGATCTCCATGGGTTTGGAGTGTGGGCCGGATGGTAGATGGCGAGGTTCGGTGGTCCAATGTTCAGGAGGTTATAAAGCCCAACCCTTCTATGAAGTCTATAGCTCCCTTCAAACCAAAGCCCAAGCCCAAACCCATACAAGTCTGGCGGCCCAAACCGACACAAACCCATCTTCGTTCTTTATCAACTGGAGAGACCCAACACTCTGGGAGTTCTGTACCTTCGGTTACGGTAAGTAATGAGAGAGAATCCCGAAGCAGTATCGCAGTGCTTGCTACGCCAATGCACCCTCAAGTTGATCCTTGTAGCTTTCCGACGATAGCCCAGTCATTGAAGCTCGCCGATGACGTCGATACTGATGCCGATACGGGGATTCTTGGCTCTGACGGGGCCGATACTGAGTCTCTTGGCTCCGACGAGGCCGATGAGCAAGCAACCACCTCTGATGGCGAAGACACTTTGCAGCGAGACATCCGATGGTTACTTCAAGAGCATTCCAGCAATGTTATCAAGAAATGGGGGAATTCAGATCAGTGGGTGCTTGAATTGAGAGATGGAAGGAGAGTGGCGGTTCCGATACAAATTTCTCTGCCACCGTGTGAAGTCACAGAGGTTCTAGAAGTGCAGAAACAGCTGGCTTTGGTTCCATTGAAGTGTTCAGACCCTTTGGAGGTGTCATCAGCTCAGTTTGAAGGGGATGAAGTAATTGTGGAGGACTGGGTTTCGGACACATATTCGGAGGTTGCTGAGTTGCCTAACGAAGGGGGTTTGTCACCTATAGCGGTGGAGCTGGCCTTTTCTTTACCATTGGGCATGGAAGAAAAGGAATTGGTAGGGCTTGAAGAGTCCGGTAAAGAGGGAATCTTACTACTGGTTTCAAAGTAAATTCAATGGGTTTGATAATTTCTGGGCGTATCATTAAAAGGGTTGGAAAATCAAGCAACAAATTTCTTGCTAGGCTGTTAAAGGTGAATTGCAACGTAGAGCTGCTTTGGAGATTAAAGCACGTGACTTGAAGAGTTCGGGAGTGAGAGGTATCGAGAGAGCTAAAAGGTCTATTCGGTTCGATTAATTATGGTTCTACTTCTTCTAGGCGGAATGGTACTAGTAGGGTGCGGAGCCTTATCATTTCTAAATGAAGTTGAAGATAATTACTTGGAATGTCAGAGGTTTGAATCGGGTTGAGAAGAGGCTTCAGATTCGTAATTTATTGCGATCATGGAGGGCTGATATAGTATGTTTGCAGGAGACCAAACTTGAGTGGATCACTAGAGGAATTGTTCGAAGTATATGGGGCTACCCATATGTTGATTGGCTTTACCTGGGTTCTGAAGGTGCTTCTGGGGGTATTGTTTTGATGTGGGATTGAAGGGTGGTGGAAAAAGTAGAGGAAGTAGTGGGGTATTTTTCTGTTTCGTGTAAATTTAAAAATGTTGGGGATCAATTTGAGTGGGCGTTTACAGGTGTCTATGGGCCTAATTTAAACAAGAGGCGGAGGAAAATGTGGGAGGAGTTAGCGGGGGCTAATTAGTTGGTGGGATGTGCCATGGTGTCTAGGAGGCGACTTCAATATAATCCGCTTCCCTTCGGAAAGATTAGGGGGCTGAAAGGTTGAACTCGGGCTATGTATGAGTTTTCGGATTTTATCTCTCTCCATGGGTTGATGGATATAGCTATGGATGGGGGCCTTTATACTTGGTCTAATACTTCCTCAAGCTTCTAGAATAGACCGATTTCTTTTCTCTCCACTTTTGGCGAGATCACTTCACGTTGTTCTCCCAAAAAAGGCTTTCAAGAGTACTTTCGAGATCATTTTCCAATGGTGTAGGAGGGGGGAAGTCTTCGGAGAGGAAAAACCCCTTTTCGTTTTGAGAATATGTGGTTGAAGGCTGGAGAATTTTGTTGATAAAGTGAAGGTTTGGTGGGCATCTTACTTGTTCCAAGGCAATCCTAGTTTTATTCTAGCTAAGAAGTTGGCGGCTTTGAAATTGGATCTAAAAAAGTGGAACGAAGAGGAGTTTGGTAATGTCACTATTAAGAAACGACATCTATGGAACAAATTAAATGATTTGGATGTTAGAGAAGAGATTCGACCTTTAACGGTGAGGAAAAGATAGAACAAAATAATCTCCGTACGGATATTGAAAAGCTCACTCTCTTAGAAGAGATTAGTTGGAGGCAGAAGTCTAGGATGTTGCAATTGAGGAGGGGGATGCAAATACCAAATTTTTCCATAGAATGGCTAATTCCCATAGAAGAAATAATGGCATTGAGAGCCTTATGGTAGATGGAAATTTGTCTTCGATCAAGGCATGATTGCTAATTGTATTACTCAATTCTATAAGAAACTATGCTACGAGGAGCAAGTTGATAGACCATTTCCGAAGTATTGATATTTCCAAGGATATCTGGTGATAATGCGGATTGGTTGGATAGACCCTTTGATGAGGCAGAAATTTTTGAGGTAATAAAGAATTTTAATGGTGACAAATCGCACTGGTCCAGATGGGTTTCCTATGGCTTTCTTCCAAGCTTGTTGGGGAATTCTTAAACACGATCTTATAGGCTGTTTTTAATCATTTTTATGTTAAAGGTCGGTTTGAGAAGAGTTTGAATGCAACATTCATTACTCTCATCCCTAAAAAAATGTAGCAATTGAAGTTAAAGATTTTCGCCCCATTAGTCTTGTTGGGGGCGTTTATAAAATCATTGCTAAGGTCTTAGCCAATAGGCTTCGCACAGTCATGGAAGATATAATCTCAGCATCTCAAAATGCTTTTGTGAGAAACAGGAAGTTTCTTGACCCTGTACTTATTGCTAATGAGAGCCTTGACGATAGATTGAAATCGATTTGCCGGGATTACTTTGCAAATTAGATGTTGAGAAGGCCTTTGATCATGTAAAAGTTTGGAGATTTCTTATGCGGTTGTTAGAAAAGGGTGGTTTCTCTGCTAAATGGCGTCTGTGCATTTTCTTTTGTAGATCTACAGTTCGTTTCTCTATTCTGATAAATGGCTCTCCCTGTGGGTTTTTTGAGAGTTCCAGGGGGTTACGACAAGGAGATCCATTATCCCCTTTGTTATTTGTATTGGTTATGGAAGCCCTTGGGAGGATGTTGGAAAAGGCTGCCCATGATGGTCACATGTCGGGCTTCGGGGTGGGTTACGTAGAGGGAAGATCATTGGTGGTGTCTCACCTTCTCTTTGCGAGATGATACTTTGATTTTTTGTGGTGCTGATTTGGACCAGATTACGTTTCTCAGCGTATGATCCTCATTTGGTTCGAGGTGGTTTCGGCTTAAGGATAAATTTGGGCAAGTCGATTGGTTCTGTTGGTATGGTGCATAATTTGGACTTATTGTTATTGTTCTTGGCGTAAACAAGGTACTCTTCCAATGAAGTATTTGGGTCTTCCTTTAGGAGCCAAATGCAAGGATAAAGGCAATGTACGGAACCCAATTCTAGAAAAGATGGAACGGAGATTAGCGGGATGGAAACGTACGTACTTATCAAAGGGAGGTAGAGTCACTTTAATTAAAAGCACCCTATCTAACTTACCTACTTATTTCCTATCTCTATTCCCTATTCTATTTGTTCTTTGTGGCTAACCGAATTGAGAAACTACGAGAGAAATTTCTTATGGGGTGGCATTGGAGATGAACCAAAATTCCATTTAGTTAAATGGGCTAATGTATGCAGTCCCATTGCTTCCGGGGGCCTTGGGATAAGGAAGATAAGACTTTTTAATGAAGCTTTGCTTGGAAAGTGGCTATGGAGATTTGGGATGGAGAGGACTGCCTTTTGGAGGCAAGTGATAGAGGTGAAATATGGGCTGTGAAGGGGGTGGCTGGTGTACTAGGCACCTATTAATGGTCCATATGGTGTGGGTTTATGGAAAAATATTCGTCGGGGATGGCCTTCTTTTTCTCGCTATATTCTATTTGATATTGGGGATGGGTCAAGAGTGAAATTGGCAAGACCATTGGTGTGGTGAGACTTCCCTTGCGGTCGGTTATCTAGGAATTGTATAGATTTTGCAGAGACAAGGAGGCTAGTGTGGCTGAGCTTATGAAGCTTGATAATGGAGTTCTCTTTTGGGATGCAAGTTTCTTTAGGGGTGTGCATGCTCGGGAATCAGAGGCATTGGCTGGTTTTATGGATACTATTTATGGTGCTTCGGTGAAAGGATTTGGTGATGATAAGATATGCTGGAAACTTGATAGAAAGAAGGGTTTTATGGTTAAAAATTATTATAGTCTCTTAGTGGGCTCCAATGATTGTTGCTTTCCTTGGAAGAGTATATGGAAACAGAAAATTCCTTCTCGTGTTGCTTTCTTTGTTTGGACTGCTGCTTTGGGGAAGTGCTTAACGATTGACAATTTACGAAAAAGGAAGATTTGGATATTGGATTGGTGTTACATGTGCAAGTGCAATGGTGAATCGGTTGATCATCTTTTTCTCCATTGTCCGGTTGCAATGGATATGTGGGCAATGGTGTTTGGATTGTTTGGAGTTAGCTGGGTGATGCCACAATCTGTAGTGGGGCTATTAGCGTGTTGGCAAGGCAGGTTTGGTAGTCATCGAAATGGGCATATATGGATGACTATTCCACATTGCTTATTGTGATGTCTTTGGAGAGAGAGAAATAGCAGGTGCTTTGAAGATAAGGAGAGATCAATTTCAGACTTGAAGCTATTTTTCTTTAGAACCCTTAGAGATTGGTTGACTGCTTTGCAGAACCAAACATTTTTATCATTTCTTGATTTCTTAGATTCTTGTAATTTTTGTTCTTGACTGTTTAACCCTTGTACACTCCCTGTGTACTAGGGTGTTACATTTTTGATATCAATAAACATCTTACTTATCAAAAAAAAAAAATACTGGGTTTCTTGATGAATTCTTAAATAAGGAGTGATGTTTAAGAGTTTAGGTTAGAAGAGAATGAATATTGATGGCTGTTTGGGGCTGAAACAGGGGATAAACAGAAAATAACATAATTACATCACATAAACAAAGCTTAAAATAAGCTACTGAATTTTATTAATCAAAATATTCTGCAATAACATGACTACAAAAGAGTCTTTATATAGAGGCTATAGTTATCCTTTTCCTAGTAGGACTTGGACTCTAGATAACCTATTCCTAGAATGAATAGAAATACTAATAATAATTAAATAAAAGACTTGATAATATGTAAACATAAAATAAGACTCATGGGCCTTTGGTATGGCCAAGGACAACCCTTTTCCAGATTTCTAGAAATTACCAAATTGCCCTTATTCTAATAGTAATTAAGACTGATCCAGCAGCTTCTCAACCTAAAAGACTCAATACTAATAACTAAAATGACCTATCAAAGGTGCAAAGGAGGTCCGACATCAAAACTAGACCACAATTCTTGAATCTTTGTATATTTAATCTTCTTTTTCCTTGAGCTCTTCCTTGTCCTCATCATAATCTCTCCAGTTTTCTCCTCCCTTACTCTTGTTTCAACCAAGCACACCAAATTGACATTCAACTTGACCTTTTCCTTAACCTCCTGCTTCAGGGGGCAATTGAACCTACTGATATTCCATATTAACCAATTCATGACCCACTGGTATGAAAGGAGGGAGATAAAGCCCTTCTAACTGATGAATCTCCAACCGTACAATTAACATTCTTTGGTCTGGCTTTAACAACCATTTTTGTACTACATTTCAATACCTTTTCAACTACTTCTTGAACAGTAAGAGTTGAAAATTTCTATTTAGGAGAATTATGATTCCTCAAACTGCTAAATTACAATCCTTTGCCTTAGCGGAATTAAGAACAGCATACATATTACTTGAGAGAAGAGGCTTTGGAGTTACCTTAGGACTATTAACCTTCACTTGAGCTTGCTTTCCCCTTGTATTATCAGCCTTCACTTCATCTACAACCTCCTTAGCCTTAGGAACCCATTGTCTCTTAGTCATCCTCTTTGGATCAACCATTTCAGTATTACCACAATTGGCAGCAGTGTCCAAAAAAATAAATTGCATTTTGGACACTTCATAGGGATCCGTGGGTACTCAATCCCAACAAGAAAAGAATTACCATCCCCCATATCAACTTCAATCTCCCTAAGAAACTCAGCCTCCAGATCAACCTCCATAAAAACCTGAGTAAAACCAAGCCTTTGATTCGCTTCAGTTACAGTACCAGCGTACAAAGGCCTTCCAACTCCACTGGCCACATGTCCTAAACAAATGTGATTCCAATACTCCACAGGGAGATGAAGAATTTTTATCCAAATAGGAACTTTCCTTAAAGAAAGATCAAGAAATTGCATTCTTGGCTGTCACTTACACAAGATGGGTTTGTTTGCAATATGCCGAAGTCGAGCTTCAAGAACAGAATCTCTACTTCGAATATCTGGGAAACGGAATAAGAACATGCCATTATCCAAAGAAAATACCTCCACTAGATCATATTGACCCCATAGACCCTCCTCAAAACATTTCACTAACAGGAATGAAGGAGCCTTGTCAAAGAATTTCCCAATTAAACTTGATTCCCATTTAGCAATACCCTTGTCCACAGCCTCTCTAGGTGGTTGAACAACTACTTTCCCATTGATTCTTTTCAGCTTAAAAAATTGCAATTGAGAAGAGCTATTAGATTCATTCTGAAATAGAGACCTCTAGTTGTTATTAAACTTGGGCTCTTCACTGTAAATGATGTGGAGATAAAAACAATAGGAATGAGGAGAGGGGATTATTTTCTGATGATTAAAAATACTTAAACCAAAAAGAGTAAATGGATCAATTCACATATTGTGAATTGATTACTCAAGAAGAATTAATATTCAAGCTCAGAAGCTCTAAAACCTCTATAAAAGAGGATGAAGGGATGCTGCCAAAACAGTTATCCACTCAGATAAAGACTGCAACATCCATTGCTTGAATAGATGAATGAGGAGAAGGGAATTTACCTACTAAAGTTCTTTATGTACTGGAAAGCAATCTATGGCATTAGCATTTGATAATTGATGAGTTTGGAGGCTGAGATACACCCCATGATGCTACTCTAAAATTAGCTTCATTTCTTGCAATTAATATTTTGAAAGATATTTTGTTAATTTAAGCTTTGTAATGCTTCTATCTTGGTGAATATTGAAGCATAATATGGTGGTCGAATTTAGGGGCAGAACATTCTGAGGTGCATGACTTGAATGTGCTATTTTATTTATAAGAAACAAATGGTAATATGAATGATCAACCCCCCAAAAGAACAATTAAATAAATCAATAAAGGAGTAGGATTGATCGCATTGATAAGATCTAGTGTATTGATTGTTTGACTTGTGAAATCTTGAAAAAAGTCATGTTTATCTCAAGTTATTCCTTCCTTTTGTTTTGTTTTGCTTTGTGTGTGTGGCGCTGTTTGAGAATTAAGTTGACAACATATGTGAGATATATAATATCAGGTTTAGCCATGTCTTTACTCAGACTGATGTTATCATTTTTTTATACAGCAAAAAAGTTTTGCTGCCGAAGCATTCTTGGAATTGACATTGATTCTGGTAAGATTCTATTCATCTTAATATCTTTTGCTCCAAAGTTCTATGTAAGTTGAAATTAAGCTCTTTTTTCTAAGATTCTGTTCTTTCATGTTTTCAGACTTTGGGTAAAAAATTGAAAAAGAAATATTGATTTGTGTGCTTGAAATGAGCTTTAAAGGGAACTAACATTATTAATACCTGATGCCAGACTATCAAATGGGGGGATAAAGGGGAAAATTGAACAAAAGGAAAAAGGATAAACCCTAAGAATCAGCATTTAGGGGTTTGGCTGACATCAACACCAAGAACAGAAAACTTAGGAATCAACATAAGTTGCTAGGATTTAGCACCAAGCAATTGTAATTCTTCCAATTCAGATTTCATCTCATCAAAGTCCCTTTGATAAGAGTACATAATTTGTTTTTATAGGAATACAAAACCCTTGTTCTAACAGGCATAGGAAACCTAATTGCCTTATTACAAAAATAACCGACTTTATATAAAAAATACTCATAAATCTATTTAAATACTAAGGCCTAAAATAAAGTACCATAAGAAATACAACTGACTTTCAAAATAAAGTAAAATAAATTAAAATTAAGATTTTTTTTTTTTTGGGTCTCCCGCACAAGAAAGCACAGGTGCGGCTCCAAGGGTGCCGCACCCCGTCCAACTCGCTCTTACATGGCGTGCAGCCGCCGACGTGGCTGCATGCGCATCTGTGGCAGTCCGAATCGATCCATTTCGGTAAATACAGGCCGAAATTTAAGATTCGGCCGGCATGAAGTTTTTACTTAAAAAAAAAAAAATCTTAAAACCAAAATGAATCTTGTATTCTATAGAATCTATACAACTAAAAAGGGGAAAAAAAAAAAGAACAAATACAACTACAACAACCAAAAAAAAAAAGTCCCAGTGAGAAATTTGAGAGTGAGAAGTGGAGAAGATGCACTGTTACTGGGTAGTCTGGGTTTACTGGGTTGAAGAAGCAAAGAAGTTATGAGGAAAGAGGAAGACAAACAAAATATAAAAGATAAAAGTGGCATAAAGATGTGATGAAATTAATAGTGAGATTTGTAGAAATTGAGGTAGAAGACGTGTGTGGATGACAACAAACAAAGGGAAAAAATTGAAAATAGAAAGAAAGTGAAGTATGGCTTGGAAATAGAGTTGGTTGGGCAGTGTGCTTAGCTGAAATGATGAAGCCACTGTCCACCTTATTTCAATTTTGCCACTTTGTTCAGTTTGCTGAATAAAAAAAAATTAATTAGTATTTTAATTAAAATAATATAGTGGTTTAAGTGAATTGATTAGATCAATTTTAAAGTAACAAGTTTTATAAATGTATGAAAATATAACATTTATGTTTCTTAAAAAGTAATAGGAAATGAATTTATATATATATATATATATATGTGTGTGTGTGTGTTTTTAGGAACCCAAAACATACTGAAACGGTATACTAAAAAAGGCCGGTATCGAAATATTCCATTTCACAAAAAAAACCGAAACGGTCTTTGGAACGCTATTCATAACATTGTTTTTTTTTTTTTAAGTAAAAAATTTTGTCAAAACACACTGTTTTGACATCCTAGTTTAAAGAAAAAAAAATCCTAAAATCATCTCAAACTCTCTCTGACTCTCGTTCTCTTCATCTCCTCTCTCTCTCTAACCTATGGTTCTCCCTCAGACTCTCTCCATCTCTCCTCTCTCTCTCTCTCTCTCTAATTTCTGAACATCATGGAATGTTATGTATTCAGTATTCCCTTTAGTATCTACTACTACTCTTAAATTAGTATATGTTTACCATTATATGAAAAAATATGCTTAGTAATATATAAAAAATATAAATAAAAATGTATTTAATAATTTATTAATAAACATATCCCGCCGCATCCGCACCCTATTTTTTCAAAAATTGCTGAGTCGCCGCTCTGCACCTGCACCCGCACCTGAACCCGAATCTGCACCTGTGCTTGTCCCTCATCAATACCTCTTCTTTACACTCAGGCACATTCACACGAGCTTTTCTACATTCCTCTAGTAATACTTTCTAGCATTTTTCTCTAGAGGTGTCAAAACTTCTGCAGAATGGATGCTTTAGTAGCATATTTTTATCAATAGGCATGTGCAGTAATGAAATAAGTGCATATAAAGTGCCCAGATTCTGGTTTTTGATTACATATTGACCTTATAGCCCCTAGATAAAGATAATCTAACATGTCTGTTTCCCAAGCTTGATGAGTCTCTTAGGCTAAGATCTGGATGTATGTGTCTAACTCTAATTAGAATCAATGCCTAGTTTATTTTGAAAACCTTAGGCCAAATCCTAGCCAAACATACATTGTTTCAGGTTGGGTTAGTCAGAACTTAACGATTGTTGTTCATATCATTTAAAAGTATGGTTTTACCAGTATGTGACAATTGTGTGCTCAAGTATTGAATTTTTCAAGGTTGAAATGGACCTGAAATCAGGGATTGTGCTTAATGTAATTTTCTTTATGTGCTAGATCGAATAGAGGACGCAAACTGGCATCTCAAAAAATTTGAACGTGCTGGGAAAACACATGCAAAGGCTTCAAAATTGGAGGTTTCGAGGAGTGCAAATGGCTCCGAGCAGAGTGTTGCTGCATCCCCAAATGAAGAGATGATGGAAATTTCTAGGGACTGTTCTTCTACGGAAGCAAATCTGTTTCACGTGGTCTCGTTCCAACAAGAAAATTTTGTTCAGAGTCGGTGTCCACCAGAGAAGAAATATGATACTATTCTTTGGTAATTTTTTTTCTTGGCTATGTTATGTCTAGAGTCTAGTATAAAGTAAAAGAAAGAGATAAGGGAATCTTGTTATCAGGAATAAGAAAAAACTTTCTTACAAAAACTTAATGCTACCTAATCATTTTGCTTTGCTTTCATTACAGAAAAAAAAAAGTCTTTTAAAAAATTACCTAATTAACTTAATGCTACCTAATCTCTCTCCAATGTAAAAGTTTGTGAAGTTCTTGTTTTAGCTAGTGGATAAATATATTCATGAGTTGTTTGATAACAGCTTCATTTTATTTTTTATTTTTAACACATTTGGGCCTCTTTCAGTTTAAAAAAAAATAGCTTTTCTAAACATCAGTAACAAAAAATGGAAACAATTATTATATCCATAGTTAGTATGTATTGTTATTATTTTTACATGCTATTATAAAATTCATTTATGGTTCATATTTTGCTTAACCTTTTTTTTTTTTTTTTGAGAAACTATATTTTGCTTAACCTAAATGCTCTGTTTGGTAAGATTTTTTGTCTCCTGCAACGCAGCTTGAGTGTAACAAAATGGGTTCATCTGAATTGGGGTGATGATGGATTGATTACATTATTTTCAAAGATTTGGAGACTGCTTCGTCCGGTAATTTTTATTTATTCTTATTATGCACATTTTATTTTCTTCAAATTATTGATGGGGTCTTGGTTGTGGATAGTTGTGGTTTTATGGCACTGCCCTTTGTTTTATGAAATGGTATCTTGAACAATATATTCAGGAGTTATTATTTTCTTAAGCAGGGTGGTGTTCTTGTGTTGGAACCTCAACCTTGGAAGTCATATGAAAACAATCGTCTTGTGTCCGAGGTAATCATTTTTCTTGCATCTCTAAATGATAGCTATTTTATATACGCGCAACTAATTAAATGTTTATTTATTAATTAATGTAATCATAAGAAATGTTGCAAACCCTAGACTGTTGCATTCAACAGTTACACACAATATTTATGACAAGGGAGCCTCACAGGAGGCTGTATATCATGGGATTCCTTTTGTCTGTCATTAATCGTTTGCTACTAGGCTGTAGCATTAGCTCTTCCTCTCAGGTCTCACTAGGATGCTGTTGATGATAACCCATCAAAAAACAATGATTGCTGTAATCTTCTCCAATATTTGTGTCTGCTCTTCATGCTCTGATAATGAGCATATCTAAGTCTGTTCATCTACAATATGAGAGAGGGCTCATGTTTTTTTCATTTTTTTCCCTGTACTTTTATTGAAAATGGAATCCTTTTTACTGGAATCTGAGGTTAGGTATACGGTAATGTGAATTAAAAATTTTGACACATGAAAAACAAAAAAATCTGAATTGAAACCTTTTAAATTGTTGGCTTAGTGTGATTTTTTCAGATCCTTTATAATATAATGGATTAAATTTTATTGATTAATTATGCTGAGGGTCTAAGGCATTGCTTTGCACTCATTTTGCAGATAACAGCAATGAATTATAGGAGTATTCTATTCCGTCCAGCAAAGTTTCAGGAAATACTTCTAGATAAGGTAAGTTTTAAGCTCTTGTTCTAGCACTAGTGCTGAAGTTAAAATTCAGATGATCTGTACATAGACATTTTGACCTATTCAGTTGTTGTTTGTCAACATCCTCGGATATATGATGATTAATACACAAAATCTATTTTTGATAATGAAGATACCTGATATTTATTGTAATTGCAGATTGGATTTAGAAAGGTAGAAGATATAACTTCGCACTTATCAGGCAGCAAAGCTGGATTCAACAGACCTATTTTGGTGTTCCACAAATGACTCATCTAGTAAAACAGCATCTAAAACACAATTCTCCTAGTATATGTAATCATTTTTCTATCTTTGTAGAGGTAGAATATGTTGTAAAATTCAGGGAGTTATGTTTTAATTGGTTGTTGATATGTCACTACAGCCTAACAAAAAATCAATCATACAATTCCGCAGGGATGTTCAGAAAACTTGGATGAAACATGCTCATATGGCTCGACTCAGACAATGCGGGATCTCCATCATGTACTCTTGGTATGGGATGGGATGGGATTACCATCTCTCTTGCCTCAGGACTTCATAAAGCAATGATTAGAGGGGAAGCTAATTTTATCAAATATGAGGTCCATTTTGTTCATATTTTTACTCTGCTCGTTTTTTCTTCATGGGAGTGGTGTGAGATGAGATCATTACAAGCAAAGCAATAGGATTCCTTTTCCTCTGATTTTGTATTTGCACATACACATAAGTATTATAGATATGTTAAGTTGTTTGTCAAGTGCTATCCTGTTATTGGTTTGTAGCTGATACAACCTCTATGATTAAGAAGCCTTGTAATTTTGTGATTCCGTATAAGTGAAACTAGGTTCAAATCAGCGCTGCTCCACTTGCTGTAAGGAATTTTTTTTTTAAAAAAAACACCCTGACAGACTTTCAGTCAAACCATCCAGTGGCATGTGATTAAAAAGGTGATCTGTGAGTTTAGGGGGGATAGGATCGTCTGCTTCTTCTTTTTAAATTTTCCTTCCAAAATTGTGTTTCAAAGTAGATTGTTTGAATGGTATGATCACAGATCATTTAAAGTTGCTGCCCATTTTCTACCGCTATGATGGGTACGTTTGGTTTGGGTCCAAGATTTTTGGATTACAGAGAACATTTTGGTTGAGCTGGGATGAATACCTGGGCTTAGCTCAGTTTAAGCATTGCTTATGGAATTGTTGAACCAGTTGAAATTGGGGTAGGTAGTAGGGTACTCCCTCCCCTGGTTGAAATGGTTGGTTCATAACTTAATTTATCTGCCAGGCGTGCTGATCTTTACCTGTTTAAATGTTAACTATTTGAAGGATATATAAAAGATAAAAAGCCTGCCTTCTTTTCCAGATAATTCAATAGCCGGGAGGACAGGTGACTCGGATGGAAACACCTGTTAATTAAACTACAAGACTTTTAAGTGGCGTTTGATATGGAGGAATTCACATTACTCTCGGTACTTAGATTTTTAGAAACATGATGCCTTGCAATTTGGATGCTAAGAATGTAACTATTCTTATGTTTGGTTTAATTAGGAATCTAATAAGATTTCTAGTATTGTGAAATTATAAAATTTGGTTTATTCTCAGGAATCTTAACTGAATTTTTTTTTATTTATATTCTATCATTACATTTGTAAATCCAATATAAGTCATTTTTAAAAAATAATAATAATAATTTTCCTCTAAATAAATAATGAAAAACAAAATATAAACTATAAATTATGACAAATTCATTAAAATTATAGTCTAAAAAAAGAAAAAATGAATATATTAACAAAGTTGTTTGTCCTGTTTATGTTATTTTGGCAAGAAGAGATAAAGACAAAGGAAAATATATTAATGATTTTTTTTATATTTTATCTCAATTGCTTAAATGGTAAGAAAAATAGTTAAATTTGTCAATTTATAAAAAATATAATTTCCTTTAAGTTTGGAAATTTGAATATTCACCTGCTTTAAAGAGAATCTATATTTTAAAGAGGGAATTCAAATTCTCCTGACATCTAATTCCTAGTGTGATTTGCAACCAAACATGAGAATTTTTAAATATATTTGAGAATCTTAAAACATTATCCCATGCCAAAAGCCACATTAGAATTTTACTTAAAGATTAAAAAATATTAAAAGATTAGAAACAACTACCTATCTTCTTGTATATTCTCGTGTGCAATGAAAGTAGAGTTGTAAACCTCTTCAATTTAATTGTTTTATTATTGTATATAATTCTTGGAGTATTGAATATTTTTTTCAAATTCAATGACTTTAAATAAAAACTCGTTAATAATGGTGGTGGCGAAGAGAGAGAGAGAGAGAGAGAGAGATGAATAAAACATAAATTATTCTAAAATAAATTATAATGTTGATTGTTGACCAATATTGTCTCATGCATGATGCATGAACCTGGCCATACACTTGCCAACATTTGTAGAATTCAACATGCTGGCAAAGTTATCTGCGGTTAACCTTGACGTCATTGCATAGTATTTGAAACCATCATCATGGTTATCATAATTCCTTCAAAACTCTTCGGTTTCTCTACCTACATTACTCTATTAGGCCTTACTTTCGTAAGGCTCTCTACTTATAGTATTTTTAATCACCGCACATCTTTGGTGCGATTGGCACTCCACAAGTATAAGTGCTTGTGGGGTATGGGGTGTAGGGTGTGGGGGTAAAGGTCTGGGTTCAAGTCTCCAGAAGGAAGACTCACACACATATACATTTAAATTAAGATAGAATATAATTCTATCATGTAAAAAAAAAAACAACAATTCCTTGCAACTTTTGCAGGGCAGTCTTGGAAGTTGGAACACACTTAACAATGGCTGCAAGAGACAACCCAGAGGACCCAACTTGGTGCTGTAATGGTATACATCAATACACTTTCTTTGATCATTCCAACCATTCCATGATTTCCATCACACTCATCACAGCTTTGTTCTCAAAGCCTGAAACCCACTTGAGTGAATTCAATGGCGTGAAGTTTACTGCTTTTAATGCTCTTGAGAGATCCAGGGCCGATAGAACCAACTCTATTGTATTGGAGACACTCAACGGAGGAGATTCATCTGAGCTATCTGACATACTTGATGATGATTCTGATTTGAAGTCAGATGCTGAATCATCATGTTGTCTTGAAGAGGATATTGTTTATATGATTCATGGGAGGATGAGCAAAGCATTAATGAATTAGTATGTGAAGAGGGAACAATAAAGAGGCTCGAGTTACTGGCAGGAATGGTTGGAGTTGACAATACAGAACCTGAGGTGGTTCTGGCTGAAGTTGTGAGGGTTCTGAAGGATTTAGAGAGATTAAATGGATCCTATCTATTACACAAATCCTATCTATAACCAAAAAAAAAAAAGGGCTGCTGAATCTTAATATCTTATTAGTTATTACAATTACAAAACCAGGCTTTAAAATTAAAATAAATAAAAGGAACAAAAACTTGAAGGCAAAAGGCCCAAAAATGTTACAAAACCAGGGCCCAATTTCAATCTTATTACAAGGCAAAGTGCCCAAACCAAACCCCAAATATTTATACCTGAACTGAGTGAACGGCTGGTGAGCAGTTAACTGATGAGGGAGGCGGAGAGTTCAGAGAAAGAATGAGAGAGGCGGACTGGCGTCTGGCGGAGAAACCAAACCGAGAAAGCTTGCTTGACAGCTTGAGCAGTTGAGAGAGGCGGTCCAGGCTTGCTGCCTTGCTTCAGTTGCTTGAGCCGTTGAGCAGATGAGAAGTGAATAGTGGAGTGGAATCAGAGAGAATGAGAGACAAAGAGAGGCGGAGAGTAGAGAGAAAGGTAAAATTTTTAGGGTTTGAATTATTTTATTTGTTTTGATTTGTGATTGTTTTGTAGTTTATCTAGATGATTTTTGGTTTATCCAGAGGATAACAATGTTTAACCAAATTTACCAAAATTTTTGTTTTTTGGATAAAAAGATGTGCCAGATTTTTGTCAAAAATCTGATACTAATTTTTTTTTTTTTTTTTTTGCCCCTACTACCCCTTATTTTTTAAAATTTGGGAGCCTCCCTTCCACTTGGGGGCCTTAGGCAATTGGCTAACTCGCCTAAGGGAAGGGCCAGCCCGGCTCTACATGAATTGCTTTATTTCTCAAATTATGATTTAATTGAAAATTTTGATATCTCCTACGGACACTAGAATGTCTTGCAGATATAGTATCTACCTGATTCTCTATCTCTCTTCCTTTTTTCCCTTTTATGAATAATTTCCTCCTATACTCTCCCCACTTCACCGTATATTGTCACACCTTTTGAGTTTGCATTAGGAAAAAAAAATTATATACTTATCTTAATAGCATATAAAAATTAAACATAATAATAGAATGAAAGAATAACTCATCAAAATCCAAAAAAACACATAATTTAAATATAATGGTAAATACTCCGTAGCATCCATCTGCTACACACACACACACACACATATATATATATATATATATATAATAGTTTGATAGTTGTAATAGGCATAGTGATTTGAATTTGGAGACACTAGAAAGTGTCAATAGAAAAGAATTTTTCCTCAAAATATAATTACCTTGTTATATTTAGTGGACCCATGAGTTTTCATATCAAAATTACCAAATGTCAAGCATTCTGCATTCTCACAGTTGATCTTAATCCAAATTTGCACAAGACCCTTTCGTATTAGTTTCTTTGGGCCGTGGGTCTTGTTAGAGGACAGACGGACGATAGGGAAGACGTAAGAGTCAGAGCTCTACGACCAAACTATGACTGCAAAGGTTTGAGAAGATAGTCCGAGGGGGAATTCCTCCACGACTAAGCAAAGCAAAGGTCAAAAGGTTTGGTCTTCCCTTAAAGGTAGCGCTTCGGAAGGTTCTATTGATAAGGATAAACATTAGGGAAACGTAGGACGAAGGGAAGTTAAAAAAAATATCTAAGAGAAAGCTGCTACCACCGCATTGAATGCTCTGCAGCTAACTCTCTAGCCGCATTAATGTGGCCAACAGCCTTACAACTACTCCTAAAGACTTCAAGAAGATGCTGATGGGATCGGGATCAAAGCCAACAACTTGACCTACACGTGGATGGTGGAGATGAAGAAGGACGGAGTATTTAATAGAGGAAGAAGCCCTTGCAAAAGGGATCAAAGATTTGAGAGAAAAAACACTGTAGCCAAAAGAACTGGACTTGTAACCAAATTCTAAAGATATATATATATATAAGAACTAGTCTCCTCGGACTGTGCTGATGACGATTTTCTTTGGGCAAAACCAGTTTATTCTTATTTTCTTATCATCTAGGCTCACTATAATTACTATCTAATTCATTAAAGTCTAGTTTTTAGCCCACTCTCTACAAATTCATTGTATTGGACTCTTTGGGCCAAGATCCTTTTCATTTTGGGCTTGGGCACCAAATTGCGTCCTTACAATTAGCGCTATCTATGGGAAATACTTGAGCTTTGGTGAGATTAGCATTCAGTTATAGCGGGCACAAGGCCAAATCGGGAGGAGTCTGTTGGGTCTCAATGTCAAGATCACTTCGTCAATCTTAAGCGGAGAAGGGACCAAGAGGTTAGTGTGCACACCACACACACTAGTAGGAGCCAGTCTTGTAGTGGAAGTCACATCTCCCATGAAAAAAATACTAGAAGCATGCAACTGAAGATTGACCAATAACGTAGGAGGTTGCACCGCGAGCGGCGTAGGGGAACTCCCTCTAGTTCTGACCATTCTTTTGGTGGTGACAGTGATAATAGCTACTAGCCTAGGTCAAGGACTCCCCCCAGTGAGTCTTTTTCGTGTGACGAGGAGCTCTACTATGGCCAAAGAAGGAAATGTCCATCTCACAGGGGCCTAGGCAACGATGCTATGAGTAAGGCCCTGAATCAGATCTTTAAGTCACCTTTTACTTGAAGGATTGAGAGAGGGAAGCTTCCTCGGCGGTTTACTCAGCCAACGTTTACTATCTAAAATGGCAGGACAGACCCTGTGGAGCATGTGAGCCACTTTAACCAGAGGATGGCTATTCACTCCAAAAAATGAAACCTTGATGTGCAAGGTGTTCCCATCCAGTTTGGGTCCCATGGTGATGAGATGGTTTAATGGTCTGGAGGAAGGATCTATTGCCTCCTTGAAAGAACTTACAAGAGCCTTCGATTCTTGTTTTGTCACCTGCAGTAAAGGTCCTTAACATTTGGACTCTCTGTTGTCTATGACTATGCGAGAGGGAGAAACCCTGAAGACGTACTCTAACCGATATTAGGAATGTTCAATGAAATAGATGGGTTTTGACGACGTAGCTATAAGGACATTTAAGGTCGGCCTACCTGCCGAGCATGATTTGAGGAAGTCTTTAATTGGAAAACCCATCAAAAGTGTGCGTCAACTCATGGACCGCATTGACAAGTATAAGCGGGTTGAGGAGGACTAATAGCTAGGTAAAGGCAAGGCTAAGGTGGTCTCTCAGGATAAGAGGAACTTGAGGTCGGAAAAGTACAATAACAATCGTCCTCAGCGGGATTTTTTTGGGCAATCTGGGGTTACTGCTACTCAAGTGGTTAACATGATATTCTAGGAACCAGTGCATCAAATCTTAGAAAAAATTAAGTACGAGCCATATTTTGAGTGGCCAAATAAAATGGAAGGAGACCCCACGAGGCGTAACCAAAGCCTTCACTGCTAATACCACCAGGAGCGAAGGTGTACTACAGAGATTGCAGAACTTTGTGGAATCACGTAGAGTAGCTGGTCCGAGGTGGTAAGTTAAAGTAATTTTTATATCACCTCAATGAGCAAGGAGGCTAGGCAGGGTTAGGGTCTCAAAGTGATGCTTCTTCAAAGCCACCTCTAGGCACAATTAGCGTTATTCTTGCTGCTTCGGGAAGGACTGGATCCTACCCCTCTAGGGTAATGTCCATAGTTCAGCCACTCGCAGAGGACTCCTCCCCTACACCAAAGAGGAGTAGCATGGAGGTCCGACCAGCATTGAGTTTCTCTAATGAAGATAAGGTTGGAACCATGCAGCCACACGACGATGCCCTATGGTCACTCTTAGAATAGGGGGCTATGATGTGAAGAGGGGGTTGGTGGATCAGGGCAGTGGAGCAGAAATCATGTACCCTGATTTGTACAAGGGGCTAAAGTTGAAACTTGAGGATTTGGTAAGTTATGAGTCACCTTTGGTAGGCTTTGATGCAAAAGTTGTTGTCTCAATGGGTCAGATTAGGCTACCGGTCCAGGTAGGTTCAGAGGTGGTCGAAGTGGACTTCATTATTGTGGATGCTTACTCCCCCTATACAGCCATTGTGGTGAGACCCTGGCTTCATGCCATGGGGGCCGTTTCTTCCACTCTGCATCTCAATGTGAAATACCCATCAGGGGACAAGGTGAAGGAAGTGGTTAGAAGCCAATCTATGGCACCAAATTGGATGGAGTCCTCGGCCTCTGCTGGAGAGGGCTTATAGCAATAAAAAATAACGGTTTTATTTGTGGATGAGGCAACAGAAGTGGCAAAGAGTGAGGAGTTAGAAAAAATTGTTATAGATAATGACATAGAAAGGTTTTTCCAAGTCAGAGCTCAACTGCCTCCCTGGGAGAAAGAGGAGTTAATAGTGTTTCTTAAGAAGAATATTGATGTGTTTGCTTGGAGCACTTATGAAGCTTCTGGGTGGATCCAAATTTCATTTTCCATCATTTAAATGTTAATCCAATCATCATCCCCAAAAAGCAACCACCTCGACGCTCATCTAAAGAGCATTCTAAGGTTGTCAAGGAGGAGGTAATCAAGCTCAAGCAGACTGGGGCTATTAACGAGGTGTTCTACCTTGAGTGGTTGGCCAACATGGTGATGGTGAAGAAGAAAAACGGGAAATGACGAGTATGTGTAGATTTCATGGATTTGAACAAAACATGCCCTAAGGACCGATTTCCTATGCCTCGGATTGATTAGCTAGTGGATGCCACTATAGGCCATCCTCGGATGAGCTTTTTAGATGCCTTCCAAGGGTACCATCAGATACCTTTAGTTTTGGATGATCAAGAGAAAACAACCTTTGTTACTCTTACTGGAAATTACCACTACAAAGTGATGCCCTTTAGTTTAAAGAACACAAGATCCACCTATCATAGGATGATGACCAGGATGTTTGTGCCATAACTAGAAAAAATATTGAGATTTATATAGATGATATGGTGGCAAAGAGTAAGCTAGAATCCGAGCACGTTAATGACCTCAGATATATCTTTGGAATATTGAGAAAACACAACCTCCGCCTTAACGCTCCTAAGTGCTCTTTTGGGGTTGGTTCAGGAAATTTTTTGGGATACATGGTCATTCATCGCGAAATTGAAGTCAATCATGACCAGATTAAAGCGATTAACAGTCTATAGCCTCCTTAGAACCCCAAAGAAGTCCAGAGGTTAACAGGAATGATTGTTGCCTTGAACTGATTTATCTCTCGGCTAGTAGACAGGTGCTGACATTTCTTCCAGTTGTTGAATAAGTGGAAAGGGTTTGAGTGGATCGAGGAATGTGTCCTGGCCTTTCAGCAGTTGAAGGAATACCTCTCTTGACCACCCATCATGTCCAAGCCTAAAGAAGATAAGGTCCTGTTTGCTTACATTGTTGTGGCTCCCCATGTAGTTAGCTTGGTACTAATACGGGTAGACGGCGGGGTGCGAAGGCCAGTCTATTAAGTGAGCAAGTCTTTACATAAAGCAGAGGTTCGGTGCCTACCATTGGAAAAGGCCATATTGGCGGTGGTGCATGCTACTCATAAACTCCCTCATTACTTCCTCTTCAAACTCTACTTCGGAGAGCTGCTTACACAGGAAGGATTGCCAAATGGGATACAATTTTGGGACCTTTCGATATCAAGTATATGCCTTGCACCTCTATTAAGGGCCAAGTCCTTGCGGATCTGGTGGCCGAGTTTGCTGAACCTCCTTAGGAAGAAGAGGGAGAAAAGCAAACCATGGATGGAAAATCAGTTGGAGTGGTCTCCTCACAAGAGCCTTTGTCTTGGAGGGTATATGTTGATGGTGCTGCTAATCAAAGAGGTTCTAGGGTGGGGTTAGTCATGGTGTCTCCTAAAGGGAATTTTATTGAGAAATCCTTAAGGTTGGGTTTCTCAGCCACAAACAACGAGGCTAAATATGAAACTTTGTTGGTAGGGATGACTATGATTCAAAAAATGGTAGGAACGGTGGTAGAGCTATTTTCAGATTCCAAGTTGGTTGTTGGACAGGTAAGGGGGGAATTGGAAGCTAGGGATCTAAGAATGCAAGAGTATTTGAGTCAGGTCAAACACTTACAATTAGGGTTCAAGTCTTTCGCCTTACAGCAAATCCCTCGAAGCAGAAATACTCATGCTGACTCTCTAGCCATGCTCGCAACCTCCTCGGCCCGAGGTTTACCTTAGATTATCCTGGTTGAAGATTTGTGTAAACCTGTCGAGGTGAAGAAGGAGGATGCACGGATTCATTAGATTAGGGTGGGACCTAGTTGGATGGATCCCGTGGTTATATTCCTTAAGGACGACATTTTGTCCAAGGAGAAAGGAGAGGCTGATAAAGTACGAAGAAAAGCTCCTCGGTTTTGGTTGTCCAATGATCAAAAATTGTACAAACGCTCTTTTTCTAGGCCATGTTTGTTATGTGTCCATCTCGAGGCAATAGAACCCCTTTTAGAAGAATTATATGAAGGGATTTGTGGAAGTCATACGGAGGGCAAATCATTGTCCCACAGGGCCCTCACTCAAGAATATTGGTGGCCAAGCATGCAAAAGGGAGCACAAGAATATGTGAGGAAGTATGACCAATGCCAAAGGTTTGCTCCAAACATTCATCAGCCTGGGGGCGTCCTTAATCCTCTCTCTAGTCCCTGACCTTTTGCTTAATGGGGCTTGGACATTATAGGACCTTTCCCTAAAGCAACAGGGAATAGAAAATGGCTTTTGGTTGGCACTGATTACTTCACCAAATGGGTCAAAGCTAAGCCCCTGGCAAACATCAAAGATGTGGATGCTAAGAGGTTTATTCACAGCCTCGGTCTGTCCATTCTCCTGGGGATAAGCCGGAGTTGAATATCTTTCCTTAATACTCATTTCCCTTCTCTTTGACTTATGGGGCCGAGGCTATAATTTCTCTAAAAATTGGATTCTCAATGCTGAGAACAAGCTTGTTTACTCCGGAAAGTAATGACGGGTTATTAGAAAAGAGCTTGGAATTGGTTGACGAGCGAAGAGAAAATGTTATGGTTCAGTTGACATATTATCAGAAAAAAGTTTAAGCAGGGGTACAAATCAAATGTGAAGTTAAGACCATTAGCTCCTGGAGACTTGGTATTGCGGAAGGTTTTGGGTACCGCAAAGAACCTAGCATGGGGGAAGTTAGGGTCCAATTGGAAAGGGTCATACCGTATCACCTCGATAGCTGGTATAGGATCATATTTCCTAGAAGATCTAAATGAAAAAAATGGTACCACGCCCCTGGAATGTAAATAACCTGTGAATGTATTACTATTAATGAAATGCATTTCTACCATATTTTATTTATGATTTTATTTGTTGCATTGATTATTTGTCTAAGTATTAAATAGAACATTGGTCATGCCTGACTCCTCGGACCACATACATTAGGTAAATTAATACTTCTTTTTATTTGTCTAAGTATTAAATAGAACATTGATCATACCTGACTCCTTAGACCACATACCTTAGGTAAATTAATAATTCTTATTATTTGTCTAATTATTAAACAGAACCTTGGTCATGCCTGACTCCTTGGACCACATACTTTGGGTAAATTAATACTTCTTTTTATTTTGTCCAAGTATTAAACAGAACCTTGGTCATGTCTGGCTCCTCGGACCACATACCTTGGGTAAATTAATACTTCTTATTATTTGTCTAAGTATTAAACAAAATATTAGTCATGCCTGGCTCCTCGGACCACATACCTTGGGTAAATTAATACTTCTTTTTATTTGTCTAAGTTTTAAACAAAACATCGGACATGCCTGGCTCCTCGAACCACATACCTTGGGTAAATTAATATTTCTTATTATTTAACTAAATGCTAAACAAAACCTCGGCCATGTTAGGTTCCTTGAATCACTTGCCTTGGGTAAATTAGTAACCAGTCTAGCTATGTTGTCCAATCAAGATCCTCATTGTGGTAATCTAAGAGAAGGGAAACACTTGTACGTCACATAAAGCATTTGCAAGTGAGTCCCCGATTAGTTCATAAGCTAATTATCATCTACCATTCTTTAAATCTACTGCTAAAGGGAAGGCTGGGTGGAACCAAGTATGAACGGAATGCTCCACCATTCTCTGGGATCAATTAAAAGTCCAATGATATGCAGGGTCTTTTAAGTTATGCCTAATGTATGTTTGTGAAGCTGATAGTATAATTTGTTGAGATTATAAACTTGGATGTTTCTGCCAAATCTGTTGGTGATTGTATAGGAGGTGACAACTACATTATCACTTATAAGGATAACTGAATTAAATTATATTTCGTTTTTGTTTTTGTGTGAAAGGTATGTTCTCTAAGTTAAAGTCATTTCTGGTTGAAAAATGTAAACTTGGAGAGCTTCATATATTCCTTAATTAATTATGCGAAATAGGGCAATGATGTTGTCATTTGCACAAATGATTATTAAAAAAGTTAGATACATATACATGTGTCAATTCAGACACTATTATTCCTTATTCTTATATCAGTTAAGTGTAAAGCAAAATATAGGATATGTTAGAAACTTACATAAAACATGTATAATAAAAACTCTATGACTGTCATTGAACCAAGCCTTGAAGAAAAAAAGGAAATTTTATTACAAATTTGGGAGGCCAGAAACAACAATTAAAAAAAAAAACTACTACTCTAAGAACTACTTAATCCTAAGTACAAGTTTGTCCTTTGTTGGGGCCTTGACGAGCTGGGCAAGGGCTGTTGTTGAAGAAGTTGGGCCTTTACCCTTGGGGTCCTCCTTGGTAGGCATGGGTAGAGTGGCGAGGATAAGCTCCATATTATGGGGGGCCTCTTTCTCCTTGGAGGGGTCCTTAGGGGCAGCTGGAGGCTGGGTGACATCATGGGCCACTTCCTTGGTTGTGTCAACTTCTTTTTCAATAATTTCAGGCTACTCGGCCTCCTTGGACGGACTGCCAGAAGAAGGAGGGACCTTAGCTGGGCTGTCCTTGCCAGTATCTGCCTCCTTGGAAGCAGTGTCAGCTTTGGGGACAGAGGAGCTAGAAGCACGGATGGTAGAAGGGTAATACACACTCTCTGCTCTCCTGAGGGCAGAAGAGGCCTCAACCCCAACTTGGTTGAGGGCTTTGTTCCACACCTGGAGGCAATAGTACCTACACACCTCCAATACCTCAGCCCTGAGGGCCTCGTCGGTCTATGCCACTCCGGCCTCATACCTATCTTGCTCAGCTTGGTCCTTAGCCTTCTCGGCCTCCTCCAATTTCTTTGTTAGGACTTTTATTTGATTTTTGAAATGACGAGCTCGTCCTCGGCCTGACAAAGCTACTTGCGCTAAGCCTCCGCCTACTTCTCTGCCCCGTTTGAAGCGGCCTCGGCACTTTTCTTAGCCTCGGTTAGCTTAGTATTAAGCTCTTGTGTCCTTTTTTCTGCTAACTCAAAAGCCTTCACAGCAACAATGCGCCTAGCCTCTCCTCCTTCATTGATTTATGGGAGCTAATGACTATTTCCTCAACTCTATGTGTAGCTTGGACAGCCTTTCAAAGAAATAAAGAAAAAATAAAAATACCCAAGTTAGAGAAGTCAAGTATAAGTACAAGTAAAAAATAAATAAATAATATAACAATAATAAGATAAAAGGGGGTAGTTGGTGGTCTTACCAGAGCGAGGTCCCTCTTCAGGCTGAGGAACACCTCATGCTTTCTCAATAACCAGCCCTCCCTTGTTAGAAATCCCTGATGGAGGCGTTAGCGGTCAGGGCAGCTTTGTCCAACAACAGAGCAGGAGACCAAGCTAGAACAGCTATCTCAGAGTTGCCTCTCTTCTCCACTACTGTCTGCGTTATTCTGGCTTGTTTGGCTCCCTTTTGGGGCTCGGCCTTCTTGGAGGAGTGGCTTTTTCCCTCTTCCACCACCTCCTTACCTCTTTGATCCCTCTTCCTTTTGAGATCAGCAGGGTAAGGTCATTGAGCTTGGGTGGGTGGAAGGGTGGGAAGTTTGGTTTGGGCAGTTTTTTCTGCCTCATGGCTTTCTACTTGGGACTCCATCAGGTCCCGAAGACTCGATCTGGTCCTGCGTTGGATTACCATTGCATCCGAGATGGCGGGATCTTCTTGTAAGTGACTTACTTGTGCTAGGGGAAGAAGGCTAAGGTCACCAACCGGGCTTTCCGAGGAGGAGGGTAGGTTAAAAACTTCGAAATCGCCATCGAAATCTAAGACATCAATTATCTCTTCCTCCTCTTCTTCTTTGATGGCAAGCTGGGAAGAGGTGGCTTCTTCGACTATATACTGAGATGGCAGGGTTACTTCAAGTACACCTCTTAGAGTAGGGCCGGTGGTAAGGAAACCCGGAGCAGCAACACTTATCTGGTGCTAGTGCTGATCTTTCGCCTTGATCACGCACTTTGGCACCTGAAAACTGGACGAAAGAGGGTTGTAGCTGAGGATGAGGTGGGCTTAATTGACCGTCACTGTGAATGAAGACCTCGGCTTTAAGTATTTTTTCTAGGTCTCGCTGATTGACAAGACTTAGGTTTGGAACAACGGCGTGCTCTTATCTACAAAACAAAGAAAATTTTTGTCAGAAAAATGGCACGAATCAAAGAAAATTTCAATTACAAACACAAACGGAGAGAAAAGGATGCAAAAGAGGTAAAAGAGAAAAAATGGTGATTTTGGAGTAATAAACCTAGACCTAAGAACCCCACCTGGTATCCCATCCCTTGTTAGGCAGTGGAGACCATCGTGCCACTCCCTTGAGATGATTAGAAAGTCTTTGTTCGTGCCTTTGTTGGAATCAGGGAGGCATGAGATGAGCCTAACCTCAGGAACCCTAGTTTTTAAGTAACATCCCTGCCCTTTATAGAGGTGAAGGTTGTAAATCCAGTTGACATCGTGATGGGTGAGGTTTAAGCCCATTTTCTCGTTAAGGGCATCTACGCTACCTAAAATTCTAAACATGTTAGGGGCGCATTGGGTGGGGCTAACCTATGGGCTATTAGGTAGTCCCTAGTGACTCTTTCCATGGGGATTCTCATCCCTCCCTCTATGAAAGCAATCATTGGGATTACCACTTCTCCCTCCTGCCTCTGAGTATACCAATCCCCTTGTCTACAGTACCTAATGGAAACCCTAGTGGGATTCGGTATAGAGTCTTAAAACTCTCTAGACCCTCGATGGTGTTTACTAGATAAGCAAATCTCCCCATATATGCAAAGAAAAGTAAAGAAACTAAAGAGACGAGATGAAATGGGATAGGCCAAGGAAGAAAAATATCTAAATGAACAAAATAAAAAGAGAAAGGACCAAAGAGAAGGAAGGAAGAAAAGATTGCTAAACAAGTTATGGGAAGGAAAAAAGGCTCCTCGGACTAACTCTTGAATTTTTTGAGTACAAAAAGTGAAGTGAATGAGGTCTATGAACAGTATATATATATATATGAGAGAAAAAAGCAAGCGGGAGAATTCCCACTCGAAGTAAAAATTCCCAGTCGTTGGATCCCCATTGTATTGTAGAATGTAGGGAACATAGAGCCGCAGGAATTAATTGAGTGGCGTTTCGGATGCCGAAGTATCAGGAGCGTGCTTCTAGGCAATTGAAAAGACACCTACACAGACAAGAATGATGTGAGGGAAAAGCAGAATAAAGATTATAGTATCAAAATTCCTTTCTTTTCAGAGGAGCAAAAGAATGAAATTTTGAGGGGCTATTGTAGGGATAAAGGGCACAACAATATATATTGGGCCGTTGGCCTTGTCCGAGGATGCTTAGTGATTCAAGGACAGACAGACGATAGGGAAGACCTAAGAATCAGAGCTCCACGAGCAAACTATGACTACAAAGGTTTGGGAAGGTAGTCCAAGGGGGAATTCCTCCTTAGCTAAGCAAAGTGGAGGTCAAAAGGGTTGGTCTGCCTTCGAGGGTAATGCTTCAGAAGGTTCTATTGATAAGGATAAACATCAGGGAAACATAGGACGAAGGGAAGCTAAGAAATATCTAAGGGAAAGCTGCTACCACCGCATTGAATGCTCTGCAGCTAACCCTCTAGCCGCATTAATGTGAAGGTGATACCTAAACAATGGCCAGCAGCCTTACAGCTACTCCCAAAGACTTCAAGAAGGTGTTGATGAGACAATGATCAAAACCAACAACTTGACCTACACGTGGATGGTGGGGATGAAAAAAGACGGAGTATATAATAGAGGAAGAAGCCCCTTGCAAGGGAGTATATAAGAACTAGTCTCCTCAGACTGTGCCGATGATAATTTTCTTTGGGCAAAACCAGTTTATTCTTGTTTTCTTATCATCTAGGCTCACTGTAATTATTATCTAATTCATTAAAGCCTAGTTTTTTTAGCTCACTCTCTACAAATTCATTGTACTGAGCTCTTTGGACCAAAAACATTTTCCTTTTGGGCTTGGGCACCAAATTGCGTCCTTACAGCAACAATTTTGGTAAAAAAAGAAATTGTAATTTTGCCTCATTATTTTTCTACAAATTATTTATGTTTAAGGAAACCATGATAAATATGTAATGATTAATTCACCCACTTTAAGAAGAAACACAATAAAAAAAAAAGTAAAATATGATAAACATTATGTCCTCGCCATTCCATTTATTATTACATAGCCCCCAAATATGTATAATCGAAAATAAATAAATATACAAAAAAAATGGGACAACATGTGAAATTCCCTAAAAAATACTTTATTGGTATGTTTGGATGCCATGGGATTTTGGCTAGGATTTGGATTTGAGGGGCCAAATCCATATTCTTTGTTTGGGTAACTTAAAAGGAGAAGAATTTGGATTTGGCCCAAATCCAACCAGGATTCCAAGGTCCGATTAGGTCAAATTGGTCCTTATGGAATAAATATTCAGCCATTTGTCAAATCCGTTGATTTTCAAATATCCTCACAACCGTAGAATTTGGAAATCCCTCATATGCACGTTCCTCCATTCTTAATCGGCTTGTGTTTCTCCATCATTCTCTTCCTCGCCAAAAGCTCTTCTTCTCTCTCAACTCTTCTCTTCCTCTTTAACCTCTATATTTCTCTCTTTCTACTAATTTTGAATCCATAAAGGGTTCTCTGTGGGTTTTTTTTTTGTGAGTTTGTTTGGGTTTCATTTGATTTGTTTTGTGGGTTTTGTTTGATTTCTTTGTGTGTTTTGTTTGATAGTATTTTCAATGATTTGTTTTGGGTTTGTCTTTATATTTGTATTTTCGTTAATGGGTTTGTAATGCAAATTATGTGTTTGATGAAATATTTCTATGAATTGTCTATGAGTTGTGAAGTGTCCTTACTTTAGAGTTATACTATTATCTAAAAGTTGGAGTTGGAGTGTTGGAGTTCTTGGGGTGTTGGAGTTCAGGTTCAACCCCCCTTTTTTTCCCCCCAAATCAATCCACAATATTTTCTTCTCCTTTTACTGGGGGTTCAATAGTCAAACATTTTTTACTTATATATATATAAACCGAAACCTTTGAAACTCTTACAATTTTTCACGTGAGCACAATATTTAAATAAAATTATCATTTTATTTAAAATAAAATTATTTTTGTTTAGTCCAAACTTAATAAGGAATGAAACTCTATCTCTCTAACAGTCCAACTTAAACTTAAACTCATCATTATTTTTAAACAAAATTATTTTTGTTTAATTCAAACTTAACAAAAAGTGAAACTTTATCTTTCTAAAAAATCCAACTTAAACTTAAACTCAAACTCTATTGACACCCTAATTTACAACTTACATTTAACCAACCGGTAGATCTTCAGATTTGTGATACAAAACAAATCTTGATGCTCTAACAATCATAATGGTATGTCATGGGTTTTGATCGGATCACCTGATCAAAAGTTATCATACAATCAATTTTCAATGATCATGGCTCACCTACACGATGGGTCTAATCACGTCCTATTTTAAACACTTAATTTTGATTGGTTCCAATAAGAATTAATTTAAAATTAATTAAGTGTGAATTTTGATTGGATTTCATTTTTTTTTAATAAAAAATGTTTTCCTTTATGGCATCTTATCTGCTCTTTTGAAAAACAATTTGGAGAGAGAAAGATATGATCCATGAAAAATTTTTAAAAAAAAAAATGCTCAAAAAACGTTATTATATTCAGCAGAAACTTGAATCGCATTTTTGGCTTGGAAAACGTTGAAATTTGATTTTATCTATTTCTGGAAAAGTTGTAGAGAATTAAAGTTCCTTTCATAAAACACTAATTTTGAATCAATTAGAATTTTGAACAGAAATTTAGAGCCAAAATACGAAACAGGTGCAGAAGATAACACAAATTCAGCATCATCTTCAATTTTCTTTCAAAATTTCAAATGAGGATCAACACCCAATCTGATCAAGCTTATCTAATAGGCTTATTTCTTCCTTTAGCTTCAGAAGAAATTTTTTGAAAAACAAGTTGGATAGGAAAACAGATACATTCTTTGAAAAAATTCAAAAAACAGAAAAACGCTCAAAAAACGTTACTATTTTCAGCGGCAACTTAAATCAAATTTTTAGCCTGGAAATCGTTGAAATTTGGTTTTCTCTATTTATTTCAAAGTTGTAGATAATTGAATTCCCTTTCAGAAAACACTAATTTTGAATCAATTGGAATTTTGAGCAGAAAGTTAGAACCAAAATAAGAAACAGGTGCAGAAAATAACACAAGTTCAGCATCATCTTCAACTTCCTTTCAAAATTCAAATGGGGATCAACACCAAATCCATTCCAGCTCATTTAAATAGGTTTATCTCCTCCCTTAGCTTCAGAAGAAAGCTAACAACTTAGCTTTAAAGCTAAGCCATTCCTTCCCCTATAAATAGAGAAAACCTCTTCCATTTTCTAGACCCCGAATTCCCTCTAGAGAGCTAGTGAGAAAGCAAAAAAGAAAAGCTGTTGTGCAACCAATTGTTCTTACTTGGGTTGTAGTTGAGTACTTCCTTGCTTTCTCCCTAGCTCTTTAAGTGATCACTTCCCCCTTTTAATTTATGTTCTATGTTGGTAAGTAGTTAATTACGTTTTTAACTTTCTATACATGCTAGAATAAATGTTTAACAAATCATTATTTGTTTCTTTCATGATATGTTTAACATGCCTATATGTCTCATTGATATTCCTTTTAAATGCTTAAATGAACACTTCTAGGTTAATACACAAATTTTCTCTTGAATGCTTAGATGAACACTTCTAGGCTAAAACACAACTTTTTCTTGAATACTTAGATGAACATGTCTAGGTAGTTGTTTTACTTTGTTAAATGCTTGAACAAACATGTCTAAGTATTTTGATTTTCTCTAGATGAACATGTCTAAGGGATTTTCCTTTACTTCTTTTCATAATTGCTTGGATGATCAAATGTGCTTAAATGTTTTATTTAGTTTTATTTATTTTCTTCTCTTTGGAATTATGTTGATGACAAATAACATGACAACTTTGTTTATCTTTTTTTCACATGCTTAGATGAACATGTCTAGGCTAGGAATTCTTAGTTTACATTGATTTTTTGGATGAACATGCCATTACCTTCAAAACACATATTTGCTTACAATTCTTGCAAATTAACATGTTTGTATGACATATTGTTTGTATTTGTTTGACATGACATGATGTTGGCCACCTTAACCTAGGAGACCGGTTTTACTGGGCGAGATGGGTGCTTAATCCCTTCTCATCTCTTAAATTAGCCTCCGAACCAAGATCAAGGGTTCTAGATTATGATATTGTATATGCAATTTCACATTTCTTAGAATGTAACTAGGAAATAAAGCAATGTAATTTATTTTTCTTAGATTGTATCTAGGACAAAAAGCATTGTAATTTTTTGTTACACAATTAATGTAAATTGTCATAAATATTAATACAACATAAGCATTTTTTATTAATGGTTTTCTTATTTTTCCATTTAAATTAAATAAGTGGCGACTCCATGTAAAACCCTCGATCTAGGGGAGAGTACATTTTACAGTGAATTCGTACATTTTGAGCATCACGATCCCACCCATTCACATGGGTTAGGCCTAGTTTAAGAAAAAATTGGCGGGCCGGGGTTGCGGTCGCTCACAAACTCAAACGTTGATAATTTATAATTAATTAATAGGCAAAAATGCAAAACTGACCCTCTAACTTTCACCGTTTTTCATTTCAGTCCTCTAACTTTTATTTTTGTCAATTCAGTCCTCTAACTTTCAATTTTTTTTCAATTCAAAACTCCGTTACTGCTGCCTTCAGAACCACTAAAACGGTGTTGTTTTGCTTGTGGGTTTTTTTTTTAATTCGGAATTAAAATAAGAAAAATCTGAGGGGGGGAAAAAAACATTACTTGAAATCAAAAGAAAGAAATCATTGAGAATTAAAAATCACCCAAAGATTTGGCGAGAGAGAGAGAGAGAATGAAGGAGTCGATCCGAAGCTTTTGTGGAAGCTTAAGTTCATTCTACAATCACGTCGAGTCCAGTTGCGATGCTCTAAGCAATCCATCGATCGCCATCCCATTCCTCTCGGTCTCTCCCTTTTCTTTCCTTTTTCTTCGTTTTTGTTTTCTCTACCCTTCTTTTTATATACTATACCACGTGGTAGATTCGGCTTCATCGACCTTCATACAATCCCTCAATCGCCGCATATCAATCAAACCGACGATCTCAACCTCGATTCCATGACTTTCGGCACCGTCTCTTTCGTAGAGCTCTTAGGTCAATGCAATGAGGTCTACAAGAAGAACCAATCCAATCCACCAAACTCGAACTTCGCCTCAAGGACTTTGGATACAATCCCGGTACAATTTCACGCTCAATTTCACACTTCCACAAAAGCTTCAGATCGACTCCTCCATTCTCTCTCTCTTTCTCTCGAGCCAAATCGTTCCCCTTAATGTTTTATTTCTTTTTCTTTTTTTTTTCAGATTTTTCTTATTTTAATTCTGAATTTTTTATTAAAAAAAAAAACCACAAGCAAAACAGCGTCGTTTTAGTGGTTTTAACGGCAGTAGTAACTGAGCAGTAACGAAGCCTTGAATTGACAAAAAATTAAAAGTTAGAGGACTGAATTGACAAAAATGAAAGTTAGAGAACTGAAATGAAAAACGGTGAAAGTTAGAAGGTCAATTTTGTATTTTTGCCTAATTAATATTATAATATTAATATTGTAAATGACATTAATGGAGTGTTTGTATCCTAATACTAACTAGGAGGAGAAGTCTGCCATGAAATTGCCATTGTCTTTGTCGGCTTCAAAAAACAAAAAAGAATGTACTTAGTATGTTTTATCCAACGAAGTCTTTAGTTGTTTGGTCCTTTATTATAGTTTGAGTCCATGATTTTAAGGGCCTGTTTGGTAGAAGAGTTTAAGTAATATTGTTTGTAGTTTTTTGAAATACGTGTGAGTGACAAAGTATGTGGAAATATGTGTAAGGTTGTTTAAAAACTTACAAGTATAAGTGCTTGAGGGGTGTGGGGGGGCAAGAGCCAGGATTCAAGTTTCCAAGAGAGAACTTCACACATATACACTTAGATTAGGCTAGAGTAGAAATTATATCTTGTATAAAAAAAAATTGTTTAAAAACTAAAAATGTGGGTTTAAACCACTCTACCAAACAGGCCCTAAGATCTGATTTTTTTTTTTTTCCCCCCTGAAAAGCATCTGATTGTTGTCAACTGATAAGTAATTGTTGATTTTAGCGTTTGTATGTTGCTAGCATATAAAGCTGGTCAGGTTGTTAAGAATTATGGACTATTATCATCCTAGATAAACTTAAGCAGTGGTGGCTCTAGGATTTTCTTTAAAGGGGGTCAATAGTGTCTTGAGCTAGAATTTTGTTGTGGGAGAGTAAAAAATAAAATGATTAATTTTTCTTTTTGTATATACAATTGTTATATTACATCCAATAATCTAACATAATATTCTAAATAGTATACAATACAACTATACTGTAAAATAGTCAAAAAAAATATTAATAGTTTAAAAATCTGTAAAAAAAACAACAATAGAATGCATATAAATAAATAACAAATCACAATATTTGTCAAATTAATAATAATTTATTATAATCATATGTAATATCAATTAAATAAAAATACATAATAAAGATGAATAGCAACACACCTTAGAGTAGGTCTGAGAGTAAACCTTAAACTAAGGAAAATACATAGTAATTCATATAAGATTTTGCTTTTGAAGTGTATGGATTTTTAACCACACATGTGGTTATTCTCTTGAAATTAGAGCAAGCACTAAAAGACTTTTTGGACTCGAAAAACCGTAGAACACTTATGAAACTACTTGATTAGATAGAAAGAAAATATAGAAGGGAGAAAGAGAGAATGAGAAAAGAATCATAGAAATACAGATCAGTTGGTAGTACAAGTGGTGTAATTTTTTGTTGATGGAAAAGAAAAGTGCAGGAAAAAAATTTTTCATTTTACCATCAACTGTAAAGTAAGCCAGAATCCATAAAGAATATTTATTTTTTAATAAATGAGCAATTTTAAGAGTACAAAACATTTACGCAATAAAATCTAGGCAAGTTGTTAAAGGTATGTAAAAAAATGATGTTAGTTATGAGTTTAGATAAAAAGTCAATATATTATAACTTGTCACTTAACCTTTATTGTAGAAAAATTGAGAAAATATTGTGAAAATAGTACTAATATGATCATATATCATGTTTATTTCAATTGAGTTTAAACAAAATAAAGGGTTAGGGTGTTCAAAATTAAGGGTCAAAACAAAAAAAAACAAAAAATATTTTTAAAAAAATTAAGGGGGAATGATAATTTAATTATACTTAGAAAACATAACAATATTTGTGTTTTATTAGTCAATCCTTAATGAATCCTAGTGTTTGGATTCAATTAAAAAAACAAAATGTACGACACTAAAGTCAATGTATACAAGTCTCAGATTAGCTCAGATCAATCCATCTATCTTCTAATCTATATATACCTCAGGTCAATGATTATATATTGCTCTCTCTCTCTCTCTCTCTCTCTCTCTCTCCACTTCAACTGGTCTCCCTCCATCTTGTGGTTCACACCGTTTTCGGTATTTTTTATCCAAGCGTATGCAATATTTTGTAAGGACAAGCCGCGCACTTTCATTCTGATGCTTACTCTGTTGCCCATGGTTGCTTCCCTCTTGCTTATGTCTTTTGTGCGAATCTATAAAGCAAGCAGGGTTGATGACGAGAAGCACTTGAATGCTTTCCTTGCAATTGTGGCGGTATTTTTTTAATAATATATATATATATATTTATCTAGATTATGATGTAGTTAACTATGATTTATGCTTGGGTATTTTATCTGAATTTGTTTTGATTTAGACTTAGGTTTGGGCATGTGATTTTTTGAAAGAACTGTTTTCTTCTTTTTTTTTGGTTCCTCTATATTTTTCTTTATAGAAACAGTCCAATGAATAGTGAGACTAACTTGTTCTTCCCTTTGATTTTTGAATTTGATTGCAATTGTCAATTTTTCATATAATTACTGATATGTTTTTATTGGTTTTGTGTCTTATTGTGATAAAAGTTGAATACTTTAATAGGGTTTGTAAACTTGGGCTTCTTCCTCTAGAGGTCGAAAGTCTTTCATATTTTTCTTGTGTTTTTGGTTATTGGTTCTAGATGCACATTACTTTGTTGTTGTTGTTGTTGTTGTTGTTATTATTATACTGATGTGTAGAATTGGATCGCGGGTGAATTATAAATTGAATTCATAGATTAATGGGGTTAGATGTAGATTATTGGATGCATTGGATTTTTATGTTCCTATGTATTATGAGTTTGATACATGTATGTTCGTTGCTTTGATTTTGATTGACTCAAAAAAATATTGTATAGTTTATATCATCAATGGCCTTTTAATTGATAGGTTTTGGATCACGCTGAATTGTATGGTATCCTCCTTTCTCCAAAATTCCCAACCTTGACATAATAAGACAAAAGATCAACCACTACATACTACCATGTTACAAATATAAAAACATATTAGAATAGTAACTCTCTTCTAACATGAATATTGCAATGAAATGAAGTTAAAATTTATATAGCTAAAATAACCGTCCCCCCTAAAATGATTCATTGATTTCACCGTTGACATGGACACCTATGCCACAATATATATATATATATATATATATATATATATATATATATATATATATATACATATATATATATATATATATATATATTTTTTTTTTTTTCCTCTTTTTGAAGGAACATTTATATAAGGCTCGGTAGTCATAATAGAATGAAAATTGAAGCCGAGTTTAATTTTCCTAAATTCGTGTTTGTCGCAAGAGGATGAAAAATGAAAGAAGGATACATTTCTCATCACTTAACCCAAAGAAGGCATATTTTTAAATATTTCTTCCCAATTAAGTGATGGTATCTTAATTTCTTTTGATTACATTTTTGTTTATAGTTTGTAAAAGATCTAATGTTATAAGATTTGAAATAATCTTTTAAATTATCATAAATAAATATGCAATATAAACAAAACTTCTAAAATTATTCTTTTCAAAATTAATTTTATTTTTAATAATTTTCTCGTGCATTACAGGAGTTAGCGACTAATTTATAATATACTACTAATCACCTTCATTTCTTTTCCAGTTTTTCCGCACCTTATTTTTTTGGGCGGCAGCTTTCTATTTACGAGTTTGCATTTGTGTGCTAATTTAATGAAAAAACAATTGTATGAATAAAATGGAAAAAATTAAATTAAATCATTTTTCCGGAGGAACAAGGAACAGTAGAATGCAAGTAAATTACGACCAAAAATTTCGCAATACACCACTGCACTCTTTCATTTACTAGACAAAGCAAACTTTTAAAGATAAAGTCTGGGGTCATATTCAGCACGCTAAACCAATTTTCAGCAAACATATACCGAGAACTTTTACCAAATCCTGCATGCATTGGATCACAACAGTAGCCACTACAAAATTTATATGGTTCAACTTTCAAAACAATATTTCCCTGTCTGGCATCCTTCCGGTACATGCAGTTCAGAGCCAGAGACTGCCACAATGCCTGAAATATCAGTGACCCCAAATAATAAAACTGAAAAGGGTTGGGGTTTCCTTGGCAGATGAACATGAAGTATAGATTATCAATGCGTTTAAATGGCCAACTTTAATAGGAATCATCATCTTTGATGAATGATTTAACAGGAGTGGATAACAATATAACTACCTTTTGGGATCTCACCTTGACTGCTGCTGCACACTACTCATTTCCTAAAACATTTCTTCTTTTTTCCTGGGACGGCTCACATCGACTGGAGTCATGAAATACACTAATGCCCACAGGAATATCAGCATTAAAACATAGAAAAAGAACCCTAATGTTAAAAGCAAATCTATTTCTCCTGCATAATTTTACCTAAAATGTAACACTTGGCTCCTTAAAACAGTTGATGCCACCACATTGGTGCTATGAAATAACAGACAAGTCAGCCGCCTGGATTTCAAGTCTCATAGTACAAACGCACCAAACAATCCCATGTGCCCAATGCGATAAGTTCACAATCCATAAAAATTGTGACAGATTCCTAGCAAACCAAAAGTAATTGAAAAACTTCCTTACTAACCTGCATTCAGAAGGGATGTACCTGGCAGGACAAGCATCGAGAAACCTTTCAGACAAAAATGGCATAGCAATAAGAGAAAGATGGCAGGCTTCTTATAATCTCCTGATTAGACTACATCAGGATATTAATCAAGTCCCAAGCATCCAGCCAAAGGGCTCAGCAGATTTCAACACATCCAAGTTATAATTGTGGTGCATTAAAAACCACTCCTAGTAAGAGAAAGGAATAATCTAACCCACCCCTTTTCAAGCAGAAGCACTTCTTCCCGCAGAGAAGAAGCTACCAATAATTTCATAATTTTTGTTGAAATCAAGGGTGCAACTTTCATGACATCTCCAAATTTCAAGAACTAGCATACAAATACTCCATACGGTCAACATATCAATTCCATGTTGTCAACATTTCTTTTGATGCAGACTTCTCCGGTAAGCACTGGTATGGCATCTTTCCTGACCAGTTGTAGTAGCATGCAGAGAAGAGGTTTTTATGGTCTTCATATACCATCCATAAATGGTATTAGCCTGCCATATTCCATCTTCAAACTAGCTGTAGCAGAAGAAAAATCCTGCAAATTACAAAGTGTGAACTGATAACTGAGTGGGTTATTATAAATTAGTCTTAAAAAATACATAAAAAAGCTATAATTTCTTATACTATGCATAGCTTAATGTAACCATACTAGAAACAATTCATCCTCTTTAAAGAAGAATGGAATTATAAAATAGACCCAAGTCAAATTATGTTGTCCTACCTATCATAATGAGATGTTACATGTATATCTTGGAAGTATAATGAATTCTAAAAATGTGAAAAGGCAACTTAGGAAATAAAAAATAATAGCAAGGGTACCATATATCAAAAAGAAGACACCAAGAATCTCCACCATGCTACACAATTTTAAAAACACCAACTTTCAGGGATTAAGCAACCAAATGTAGAAGAAAGATCAAGCCCTGAAAGATCAGATAGCAGCTTATAAACATTTATATGACCTATCTTCTATAATGTAGATCAGCAAGTGTAGAATGCATCCACAAAGACTTCCTTTAATATGTTTTAATGGGATTAATTCTAGAGCTCACTAAGCCATATTTTCCCTCTTGTTCATAATCAAGTTTCAGAAGTCCACGTTCATTCACCTGATCACTTTACCATAAGTAACATTGTTATGATGAAAATTCATTAACTTGGTCAAAAGGAGAAAATCAAAACATGCAAAAATTCTTCAGTTTGAGCTCCCAAGGTACTTAGTGATGCTTCAGATAACAAAGAAGAGAATTTGGGGCATCATAAATATTAAGATCATTAAAAATTAGTTTACTAGGTAAAATACCTCCAGGAGAAACCCAAGGGTCTGATTCAAAAGATATAAAACATTAAGGTTACACCAGCATGTCATAAACATGGATAAAGTATAATAAAGAAGCTGTCAACAGCCAGCACATGGCACAACAAACACTTATTATCTATGAATAGAAATGGGAATTAAAGAATACTTTCACACGTCATTCACATTACATAGAACTGTAAATACAAGTTTTCTGTGAGCCACTTGTGACATCTATGTACAGCGCAGGACCCAAGCTTTTGTGGTCTGTGTTTATAACAACCAGTGTGATTGTAGTCACCTTAAGAAAAAATTACGCATGCTGGCATCAATAGAGGAGCTAATGCAACACATCAAATTAGCGACACATTTTGCAGCCTCCACAGATGCATCACTAGAATCTTCTTGATCACATACATAGCAGAAACATGACATCGAATCCCCACACCTTTGCAGCTTCAAAGATTGTATCACTAGAATCTTCTTGAGCAGATCCATTGCTAAAAATATAATGCAGAAAAGTCAACAATACAGTTATCTTGTAAAATAAGGAATCCAACCCGTAACATGACTGAAGTATGAGCCTAGTAAATTACCACATATCACTTCGCAGAAGAGATGCGTGGCAGTGATGAAATCCAGCTACTCGAAGGACCCATTCTATTGCCATGTCCATTACCAGGATTTGTTGCTTCAGAGGGCAAAACAGGCTTTGAGGAGTTTCGTTTGGAGGTACCAGCAAGCGAATACGAAGTAGAGGCCATGTGTGCTTCACTCAGAACCTACATAAGGGAAGTTCGTCACAGATGGATAATTGGATACGTCTCATAATGCTTAAAATTACTGCAAATTCAATTCCCCACCCCCCCCCCCCCTCCCTCCAAAAAAATGTCACAAGAAAATGCCTTACATTCTTCTCAATAGGATTCTCAGAATTTACATTCTTGGTCATTGGTGATTTAAAATGCATCCGAACACCAGGACCGCTAGAATTTCCAGTTCTAATGCGCTCTGTTGCTTCAGCTGGATAAGAAGCATTAACACCTGCCAAGCAGATAAAGAACAATCATAATATTCTTTCATTAATGCAGTTGCAAATCTGACATCAAGATCCAGAAGAGAGGTCCATCAGCAAGAACTAACCTTGATGATTGTCCACATCCATTGGCATTGCATGGCTGCTGCTCCCTCCGGGAACTGGCTGTACCGTGTACATTCAATATTTTTAGAAACTCAACAATATGTCAATATCCCTATTTCACACTAAAATAATTTTAAAAATTGTAAACAGACAAGCAGCAAATATACATACAGATAATCGAGGCTGGGTTCTACTCTTTTGAGACTGCTGGTACTTTATGATTGTCCAATCAAATATGTAATCTAATTCATACCCTGAAAAATTGCCAAAAACAAAAAGAATACAGATTAATTTGCAGCAAAGTAAGTCTTAGCATGGAAAATAGTTTGAATTGTACTGGCCATCATCTATTAATTCACAATTAGTTGTGCATGTTTAGAATTGATAGTTGATACCAAGTATGTGCTTCTAATTTACAGAAATGAAGCCTTTATATCTTGAGGAAATTACATGTGAGGTCATGTGTCCATGGGTATGACTCTCAAACTCCCATCTTACATGGGAAAATTGCCCAGAGATGCATTGGGACAACAGGCTGAAGGCTATCGTTTAATCTTTTATCTCTTAATTTATATTAACTTTGTGGTGAAGCTGCAGAGATTGGAAAGGGTCTGAACAGGGGCAGGGAACATCACCCAAGAAGAAAATCATCATGATTATATTGTCACTCGAGCATATAACTCCAAAACCCACTGGTCCAATTAACAGGTACAGTGTACACTTTATCAGATCACTTAAATTCCTAATAGACAATGCCATTCAGGCCTTAACATTACTTCCACACTGAGAATCAGGATCTCAGCAGCATTAAAGAAAATTACCCAAAAAGAGAGGAAAATGTATAACTAGAGTTTACAAATCAATACCTTCCCGATCAAATAAGTCATGGAAGAGACGCTTTAAGAATCCATAATCAGGCCGCTGATCAAATGTTAGTGAGTGACAGTAATGAAAGTATGAAGCAAACTCCACTGGATGAGATTTGCAGAGAACCTTCAAAAAACAACAGTCACATCAGATACACACGTGACTTTCATCATATATAGCAAGGGTCAACAGAGTCGGCACACACCTCAATAGGAGTTGATAACTTCTTCTCACATATTTTGTCATACTTTTGCTTCTTTGTGGCGGCTTTTAAACCCTGCCATGGAAGGCTATACACAAAAACAAAGTCATAAGAGTAATGATACACCAAAGCATGATAACGCAGAAATCACATCTTTTGGACCCAGTACCCCAATCCCTTGATATTAATACATGTAAAAGTGGTTAAATGCCGTAGGCTTGGCTCTAAATTTAATTTGCAGAGAAGAAATAAGTGAAAAGTATTGCTCTACCTTCCTCTCAAAAAATATAAAAGCACATATCCAAGTGATTCCAAATCATCCCGCCGGCTTTGCTCTATGAGGAAATTACCAATTGAGAAGCATGAGTGTCTATGTCAAAAAAAAGGAAGAAAAAGGGCAAAATAAAAAGGAGCCATAACATCTCCTAGTTTACCAATTCCAAGATGAGTATTGCAACTTGCATAACGTGCAGTTCCCGTCAAGTTTTTATTCTCCCTACATGGGACAATGGTTAGTTTCAATAACTAGGGATATGCATCTATTCACTGCATAAAAAATGAGGTTTCTATGTGTTTGTTTTTATTATTCCTTAAATATGTTCCCCGAAAAGTATAATTGATGTAGATGTCCAAGAACCAAAATAAACCATAACTGAAGACAGCAAAAAGAGTACCTGTAAGGAATATGACGATTGGTTGTTGCGTCCCGATATCGTTTTGCAAGCCCAAAATCAATTATGTAGACCTGATAAGCACAATAAAAACACAGAATGATTTGCACTGAAATGAAAGTAAAGCATAAAGACAGTAAAATAATACCTGATTTGCTTTCCGACCAAGACCCATGAGGAAGTTGTCAGGTTTTATATCTCTATGTAAAAATCCTTTGGAGTGGACGTACTCAATTCTCGTAATCTGAAAATAAAATAAAAAGAAAATAGTAAAACATTTACCGATGAACAATTTAATTACAGAATTCCTCAAAAAAACAGTACAAAGTATGAATAAGAGTGAACAATCTCCAAATTAGAGACATCTACAGTGCACACTACTATTCTTTCTCCAAACAATTGTTAACATGGTATTGGAAGTCGATGTTATCAAATACCAAATGCAACAGGCAAACAACAGAACAATGACTTCAGAAGCAACACACCACGGCTCCTCAACACATTTAAAATATCAGCACTTGTAACACGTATGCTTTTGAATCTCTAAATGGTGCCCTCAATGAGAAAATCATCACAAAGAATTTATGTAGTTTGGCAATGTCTCTACATTCACAGGAGCGGTGGCCAATTCTTCACTGTCAGAAAAGAATAGGGCTTACAACATATCAATACTTCCCCAGTCAAAACCCCAAAAATGCTCAGCTCCACCCATGAGGCCTCTATACTGAAGTTAAGTATTACTTTCTCGTTCAGAATATGAGCCACCATCTCTAACATGGGCACAAAACACAGCAAAGTAAAAAATTAAAAAAATATAAAACAAGCCCATTTCAATGGAACATTAAGCTTACCATTTGATCAGCCAACATCAACACCGTCTTCAATGAGAACTTCCTCCCGCAATACACCAACAGATCCTCAAGACTCGGCCCCAACAAATCAAGCACAAGTACATTATCCTCACCGTCTATCCCAGACCATCTTATATTAGGAATTCCCCCTAGGATGATAACACAGAAAACACACACACACACACACAAAACAATTAGCTAAAAAGCCTAAAACTTTCAACTTTGAAGAGTAAAATTGTGTGTATATTTGTAGAATACGTACTTCCTCCTTGAAGAATGTTGTATAACTTGGCCTCGTAAAGCAACTGCGGATGCTTTGTTTTACTATTTTCCTGCAAAAAAAAAAAAAAAAAAGCAAAAAACACAATTATAATTGAAACCCAAAAACTACCTTAGGCCTTTCATTTATCGAGAATGGGGCTTTTATGGAACTCTCTCTAAGGAATACTACTACTACTACTACTACTATGGCTAAAAATTAATCCATTTTAAAGCTTAGAAGTAGTAGTTATAGGCTTACTATTATTATTGCAAAGTTAATACTAATTAGCAATCAATTGCTTCTTAATTATTAATTAATCAATTAATTATAAGCCTAAGCTTAAATTATTCATACATGCACTACTTCATACACACACATATCTGCATGCATAATCAGATCATGATCCACAATTATGCGTGAGAGAGAGAGAGAGAGAGAGAGAGAGATTGGAGCTTACGATTTTAACGGCGACGATCTCAAAGGAATCTACATGAGTAGCTGCAGAGAAAGAGTTCAAATTGAAAGAGATCTATCAGGATTTTGGAAATAAAATTCGAATTGAAGCAAAAAGAAAAGCACATAATAACAAACTCACCGAGGAAGATTTCGCCGAAGGATCCACTGCCGATCTTGCGGCCGAGCTTGTACTTGCTGCCGACGATTCGTTCCATGCTCAACGATTCCGATCTCCCTATTTCTATCGGAGCTAGGGTTTTGGACTTTCGGATCGAAAAGAAGAAGAAGAACTAGAAGAGAAAATTTTATTTATTTTTTTTTATAGCTTAGCTGAGATAAAACTGAAGCCACACAGACAGAAGAGAAAAAACATGAGAGCGTGATTTTTGTCGCTGTAGAGTGGATTGTAGTAGTAGTAGTTGTTGTTGCTGAGGACTGCAGAAGGCAAGTTGAGGGGTTAGATTTGGGATTTTGTGAGTTAGGCAGAGTTTGACTTCACCACGACTCAAATTGAGCTGCGTTTGTTTGTTTATCAAAAAATAAAAATAATTTAAAGGGTTGGAATTGGAATTGGAAATTTGTGACCCTTTTGTGGCCGCCGCCCCAGTAAAAGTGGGTTTGGTAATAACAGTACTTGTGGCGATCCAATCTTGGGAGCTTTGTCATTTGTGTCGTCATCATCATCATTATTATTATTATTATTATCATTATTATTATCATTATTATTATTTAAGAAAATGGTAGCTTTATTAAGAAGATGATAAACATATTATATCATGACTCAAAGTTAAATCAATCAAAATAAGATTTTCCTCCATTCAAGTTATATAATTATCAATATCCTTGGTACGTTGAGCCCGAATTGTCTTGTCTTGTCTTCTAGTATGAGTTATCTGAATTCATCAAAAGTCATGTAACTAATGACGGATCTCCTCAAATATATTCAGTATTGTTGTTGGTGGTTCATTGTGACTAGTTAATGCCTATGAAACGATCATGGAGTAGCACTCAAAAACAACCTTACGTACACCCACATCCCAAGCAAAGTGCACCCCTTCCTCCATAGCCTTTGCTTCAATCTCCAATGGCCCCAGTGGATAGGTAATCTTCTTGCTTAGAGCTGTCGTTATGCATCTTACATTGACCCTAATGACCACACCAATCCCATAAGACTGAGTGGCTCCGAAAGTGGCTCCATTGGCATTAAGTTTATACCATGGAAGAGCTGGAGGTTTCCACTGAATGCCCTCTATAAGCGTGACCTATGGTAGCCTGAGGTTAGCCGTCTAAAACTCATACAACAAAAACTTGGCCTTCTTGTGGGTGTAAGTGCCTGCAAACAAGTGGTTTCCTCATGGGAAGTACGCCTTGACCTTGGAGTAAACCGGGTGAAGGGTGAAAAAAGGAGTCACCACCTTGGGCCACTCACTTACATGCATAGGTCTGCATACCAGATTATGAGTTTGAAATTTGGGTATGACTTAAGAAGGTGTTTGGCACCCAATACTGCCCGGCTTATGGGCCGGCCTCCATTATGTGTTGTTAGGCCATGTTTAAATAAAGAAGCTATTAAAAGAACCATAGTCCTTAACCTAAACATACATCATGCACTTAAATAAAATAACACACAAAACATGTTAAAGATCACACAACAATGTAAAAGGAAACAAATAAAACACAATCAAACAAATTATATTAAAAAGGAAAACTAATAATTAAATAAACACAATGAAAAAAATTCATATAAACTAAACATGGCAAAAAGACCAAATAAAATATGGAAAGCAAATAATTATAATTAATTAACCTAAACAAAGTCAAATAAAATCAAATAACATTGAAAAATAACTAAATAAATAAAAACAAGAATCTATCCAAATCTGGGTTTAGGGCATGTACACATACTTAAAAATGCGTACTCAAGTTCGAAAACATGTGTGCGCATACTCAAGTATGTGTACGCATCCTCAACACAAAAATCTGGAAAATCACATTTTCAAGTTAAATCAATTGCATACTTGAATTTAAAACAGAGAGATTAACAAGATAAACACTAGATTAAATAAATAACTACATCACAAAACAAATATCATAATCATCAAACAAAGCATATGTGAATACTTCTATATGTTAGAACATATTAACTTGAAATCTAAAGGCATGAACAAGAGAAAATACTAAACACAAAGCAAATTAAATCACAAGGTCAGATTCGACAACATCAATAAAATATCATAATCATTAAACTAAACAAGAACTGCCTCACAAATAAATTAAAATAAGATATTCATGTGATTCTTAGTTAGCAAATTGAGAAATCATGGAAAGAAGATTCACCTTGCTTTAAGATCACAGATTTAAAGTTTGTTTAAATGAGCACTCAATGCCTACAACACAAAGATTAGATTGAGAGGACAAGAATAATCAAAGAACACAATAGATTTTAGAAATCACAAATCAAGAACAACTTTAATTGAAAAGGGTTTTTAAAACAAATTGTTAAATTTTAAGTTTGTAATGTTGGCAAACCATGACAAAAACTAAGTCTCATTGGTTTAGAATGGTCTACATTGAAGTCCAAGACAAAAAATCAAGTTCGGGATGAAAAAAATTGAGTTACAATCTATTTCATTCGATTGGTACTCGATCGATCGAAAGTCGTTCGACTGGTACTTGATTGGTACTCGATATATCGAAAGTCGCATATCAGCAAAAATCAGCAAACGTAAAAATGTCATAACTTATCCGTTTGAAGCCCAAATCGCGATCCTTTTTTTTTTTTTTTTCAGTATTTAAAGGACATCACAAGCCAACCCTAGGGAGGGTTTTAAGAGTTTTTTAGAGAGATTATAGTGCATCTTGTGCGACTTTTGTAGATCTAGGGTTTTGTACCCAAAAGCTCTCTAAAGTCTTCTACCAGTGTTATTCCTTGAAGAATCTCAAGATCCGGTATTATAGAAGTTGCTGCATACAAGATCAATGTCTAAGAAGATCCAAAACCTTTGAGTGGAGTCTCAAAGTCACAAGTGTGGGTGCTTGTGTTGCAAAGGCCTAATAGAGAAGGAGTCCGTGGATTTGGAGCTTGCACGTGGTCGTGTCAGTAAGTTCTACATGTGGTAGCAATAAAATGTTAATGGTCTAAGTTTTATTGTAAACTTCGATTCTCTATAGTGGATTTGCTTTTTACCTTGAGAATAGCTAGGTTAAATCCTCCCCAGGTTTTTTACCGGTTTGGTTTTCCTAGGTCATTATATCATTATGTTATTTACTTTTTCGCTACTTTACATGATATGACTTTATTGGATACACTATTTCTAGCTAGGGTTTTGATTAAAGACATAAAGTGAGTATTTATAAGTTAAAATTAGGGTTTTCAAGGCTTTTTAGAGGTCTTTGGACATTCCTAAGAGTCTAGAGGCTGGCCCACATCAAGGACTAATGTTTTGGGCCCCTAAAACTAAAGGTTTAGAGGTCTGGAAACAAAGCTACATACACAGGGTCGAGGCTGCGTAGGCACCCTTAACCCATGCGTACGTATGCTTCCCTAAAACCCTAAATCTGACTACTCTGATGGCTCAACTTCAAACTACCATAACTCACTCAATATAAATCCAAATCAGAAAAAATATATGTTCAAATTAAAGCCCAGGATGTCTACTTTTCAATGAAATAAGTCTTACTCAAAAATCCTTTGTGGATCAAAAGTTATAGTTAAAATAGTGAGCAAGATCATTTTTTAGCATCGTTTTCAAATTGATTTGAGCACTTTTGAGTTGTAATTATTTCCAAACTATTGTGAACTCTTTAATTACCATTGGCTGACACATTTCAAGCTCATCATTGGAGCCAGGGACCAAATGTTATTAATGGGAACAAAATAAACTGTCTACACTTCTCTAAAATAGCCAAACCTAGTTGCCTAGCCTTCTCTCGTCTCACCTCATTCCTGCTAAACCATATACACCACGCAACCACAAGAACTAGTTATAGTAGCTCATCCCCAAATGCTCGACTGTATATCGAGTGCCAAAAAAAGTCTACAAATTTGGGGAAAACCAACCCTTGGGCATCAAAAGCTATACCAGAGAGGTTCCAAATCTCATAGGTCGAAGGACAGTCCCAGAAGACATGACCACCACTTTCTTCCTGTGTCCCACACTCCTCGCATGTTAGTTCATTGATTACTTTCCTATGACACAAGTTTACCTTAGTAGGGAGTATGTTTATGCTTACTCTCTATGCAAACGACTTGACTTTGTTGGGAATATTTAGCCGCCACAGTTTCTTCTAGAATTGCCTATGGTGCTGAACTTTTGAAGTTGTACCAAAATTTTTACTGCTATCAAATGTCACTGCTAACTTGTAGGCACTCCTAACCATGAAATCCCCCCTAGGCATATATGCCCACACCAGCCCGTCTTCTGGTAACTTGGAACTCAATGGGATACTCATCATTACCATAGCATCATCTTGAGTGAAGTATTGCTTTACCATCTCCATTCTCCGAGCTTGTGCATGTGGATCAATTAGTAGGGCGACCTTTGGTCAATGGGGATGTCCAGAGGTCTAGAGATGAGTTTGAATGTTGATGGTTGGGGTAACCATTTGTATTGGCAAATGTTGAGAGTTTGCCCATCTGCCACCTGACAATAGTACCCTTGCTAGACACTAGATTATACTGCCATTATACTCCAACAATTTTCACAAAATCTATATTTATAGGAGTAATACTATAGTCATAAACTATTTTACAATATTTTTACAAATTGTTGATATAGCTAATTATTATTGGTTTTCATTTGGATCCACTACTAACATTACTTTTTCACTTATCAATAAGCACTTATCACATCAGTAATTTATGAAAAATGTTGCAAAATAGTCTATAGCTCTAGCATTTCCTTATTTATAGTTTTATAATCTATAAAAAAAAATGACATCAATGTTACATAAACTTTTTAGAACTCATAATTTACACACTATTATTTTTATATATATATTTAATTAAACTTAGAAATTTATTCCAAAATTAAACCTTTAATTAGAATTTTGATAACATCATATTTTCATTAAATAGTGGAATATATATAATTCTATATACATACTCAATTATCATTTAATGTCTAATGCTATATGTGGGGAGTAGAAGAATCCCCGTCCAGGCCTTAAGCCCAATAACGGACTGGGCCACGGAAACAACCTGGGCCTAGCCTGTACGCTTGAAGGAAGCTGAACCATCCCCTATACCCAAGAAAGAAAAATACCACGGGAAAATGGTTCCCGTGGAAAAGGTGAGGACCTAACCTTACTTGAAGCGAGGTGCATGAATGATTCACATGTAGCTCCCAAATGGTGCTCAAAACCACAGGAAACTTCCAAAACATGCAAAAAGATTGAAGATTTTTACCTCCGCATTAATGAAGGGCCCTTACCAAACCTCTGTCGCATTAAATACATATGAGACAGTCTAAAGAGTAAAAATATCCCCTAGAAAACAAAATTTAAGGATAAGGGAGAGAAGGAAACCGATAAAGTAAGAAAAATATCCTTGAGAGTTGAGTTGGCCACAAGACAGCTATAGAAATAGGAAAAAGGAATATTCCTATAAAAAAGGAGGGAGTAAGAGAAAAAAGGGGATCTTCTTTCTTCTTGGGAAAAAGGGGTGACCAATCTGATAAGTGAGAAAGTATATATAACACCACGGGGACAGGAGAATTTTAGAGGGGGGAACATTTGAATCATACTTGTAATGTATGCAATCAATGAAATCAATTGCTTGAGTTTCCCATTATGGAGTGTTTATTCTCAGTTGTTCAATTATGAATAGATTGTGTGAGATTTTTTAACTGTAATCCGTGGAGGTCCATGGGGCCAGTTTTTTGTCCGCCACACTATATAATATAAAATTCTATATATAAAAATAATCACAATAAATTCTTATTAATAACTACCATAATTATAAAATTTTATATTTAAACAATAAAAGAGAGAGAAAATTGTATTATGTTAAACATTTTTGTACCTCATGCATGTATGTAGTTCTGCTATGAGGCATATTCTATGAGAATTCTTCTTCTTCTTTTTTTGTTAAAATTATTTTATTTAAACCATCTACCTAATTCCTCAAAAAAAAAAAAAAAAAACCATTTATCTAGTCTTTTCATTAGTGTCTTGCTTCACTCTTTTTTGAAAGTGCAATATGTATTATTCATTTAATATTTCACTTAAGCAAAAATTTTAATTAATTGATCCATTAACTTTCCTTCCACCCAAGCAAAAATTTTAAGGAATTTATTCATCTAACCTTTCATCTAAGCAAACACTTAATTAACGAATTTGTTTAATAAATTATTTTATTTATTTATTTATATTTAAAAAGAGATAACTTTATTTACTTAGTATTTAATTTTTAATAAAAATGTTGGGCAACCACATATATAAAGAGTAAAACTAATGATATTGTGCACCATAAATGGCTTGTCAATGTGTAAATGCCAAGTATGTAAACTTAACATGTTGGTGATAAATTTTCAAAATAAAAAGGTGTCTAGTATATGTTACCCGAAGTTGCCAAATTTTTTTTTTTCCAAAAAAAAAAAATCACAATTTTTTTTTGAGAGATAGTTTTAACCTCTAGCACCCGCTAAGAAGCTTACCACCTTAAGTTCCCAACTAAGACTTTTATTCCACAAATTTTTATTCCAAGCCACAATAGTATAAGGTTTTGCCATGTGGTGCATTCATTAAGAAAGAAATACAATAGCCTTCACTTTTAGCCTTCCGCCTTAACAAAACTTGTAGTAATTTATTTAATTATTTTAGTATTTTTTGTAATAATTTATTTAATTTTTTATAGTATTTTTTATATTCAGTAAAAAATATAATAGTGTTTTCTTTTATGTCATAATATTAATTTATTGTCATTTTATTGATGAGGAACATGCATTCATTTATAAGTATTAAAATAATACCAAAAATAACAATGCATGTCAATTTTTATGTTTTTTTTTAATTGAATAGAAATGAATATTAAAATTACTAAAAGTTGTCCTAAGATGGAAGGCTAAATAAAGAGTAATATACACTAACTATACATGTCATTTCTAAGTAATTTAATGAGTCTCAAGAGTCTTGGTAATTTATATGGTTATTTTTAAAGATTTACATTAAAATCATTTGAGTCTCTTTGCTCGCTTTAGCAACAGTTGAAACAAAAACTAACAAACCACAAAACAAATATAAAAATACGCGCTATCAAAACCGTAGAAAATTATGTAATTAAATAGTCAACATAATATAATATTTGTGAGATCATTCAAACAACATGTTTGTATACCAAATTATATAAATCATAATAATTCACATTTTCTCCATTTTTAATAACGTGATATAACTAATTCTTAAATATAGTACTACCTAATGAATATTATACATGAACTATAAAGATAATTTTTTTGCAAAATATTTTCATATGATCTTATAATGTATTGGCACATAGCTTAAGACATCCACAGTGTTTCCAATTATCAAGTTAGCAAATTGTTTATAGTAGATGATAAAATGATTTTAGTGATATGTTCATTTGAGAACTAATGAAAACCCGTCAACTTAATTGTTGTGAAAACTATCATTACTCTTATGCCCTCACAAGTTGCATTGGGAGTGATCCTATACAACTAGTTGTTTTAGAATTTTTTTTTCAATACTCGAAACATAGCTATAAGATATTTTCTCCACTCAAATGAATGTCGAATTTTAGCATAAATTTAATTAGTGGCACCCATAATTAAATATAATACTATATCTTATATGATTGGTTGTTTTGAAATTTTTTTAGTTTTCCCAATATAGTGACAATGTAAAACTTTATTCTCTCACATAAATATTGAATCCCATCATAAATTTACTTAGTGGCACTCATAATACACTTTTGAGAAATGCGAATATCATATCATTCAATCGTTGTATTCGAAAAATACTAAATAATTATCCTTTTGTCTTATGCTTCATGAAGGTTACGTATCTTTAACCTTTTTTTTTTTAATAGGGAAATGACCAATTGCAAAAATTTGCGAGAACATGTTTGTAACTTAACATGGTTTCTTGGAGTCCTTTTGGTAATTTGCATCAAAATTGTAATTTTATACTAACACTTTTTTTTATAGGTTTTAGTGTTTTACCAACATTTAATTGTGATTTTCAAATTTGTATTTTAAAAATACATTTTAAAATTGTTATTTTTTGTTATTATTATTTATACATCTTTTGAAATGGCTAACCCAAATGAACCCAGACCCTTAGTTAATTAGGGAAATTATTACATAGTCCGGGACTACAAGGTCAGTAGGCTGACCTTGTAGTCCCAACCAATTAGATACTGACACATTATTAAAATTGGATGAAAGTGCTCTAAGAGACGGGGTCCCTCAAAAAAAAAAGATTCGAGTACCTTTTAGGGCACCTCTCTTTTTGGGTAAGTGGTATGGAGTCGCCACTTATTTTTTATGTACAAAAAATAAGAAAAACTAAATACAAATTTACATGACTAAATGTTCCATTCATTGATTGAATAAATAAAAATACAAGTTTGAAAGTGGTCTTCTAGACTCTCGTGACCAATGTATCAATTTATGCATGTTATGTATGATATGTTGAGCATGTGAAAGACAAAAACAAAATCATTTATGAACGAAATCTCTCCTTTTGAAAAAAATCAAATCTGTTTTAGTTGGTAAAAAAGAATCAAATCCTTTTGAAAGTGGTCTTCTAGACTCTTGTGACCAATGTACCAATTTATGCATGTTATGTATGATATGTTGAGCATGTGAAAGACAAACACAAAATCATTTATGAACGAAATCTCTCCTTTTGAAAAGAATCAAATCTGTTTTAGTTGGTAAAAAAAAATTGATTTTGATTTGTCAAAATATCAAATCTGTTTTGTAATATTTAGAAAAAGTGGTTTTTTGAAATAAAAATTCAGATTTGCTTTTGTATGTGTTAAAAGAATGATTTTTTAAGAGAAAATTCAGATCTGTTTTTAAAGAGTTAAAAAAGTGGTTTTGAGTTTTGTAAAAGATCAGATTTGTTTTGATGATGATAAAAAAATGGTTTTTTTTAACAGAAAAATCAGATTTGTTTTTATATTTGAAAAAGATATATATATATATATATATATATATATATATATATATATATATATATATTTATATGGAGAGGATCTCATTCATAAATGATTTCATGCTTCATATGACTCAAACAAAATAGACAACAAAACAATAATTCATGATCTCTTTCTTTATTTTAAAAATCTGCATGTATTAGAAAGATCAGATCTGTATCTAAAGAAGATACAAAATCCGTTTTTATTTTAAGAAAAACTTAGATCTACACCTAAGAAAGATGTAGATCCATTTTGTTTTGAAGAAAATTCAGATCTACATCCAAAAAAGATGTAGATCTATTTTGTTTTGAAGAAAAGGAGTTAATTGCATGCAAATCTTTAAAACTAAGAAACAGATTATAGCAACAATAAAACAAGATCATATTTTCACAATTCACATTAACAAGTCAGTATGAATGTTTTCAAAAAATAAGAGAGCATGCATCATCATGATTAGAGAATATATAAGAACAAAAGGGTTAGAGAACAACCTCTTGCATAAGCACACTTTGTTCTTGAAAGGATGTTTTAGGGTTCAAAGAAACTTGTTTAATTCTCTTTGAAACCTAAAAACCCTAATTTAGGTAGCAACACTCAGAGAAGGGATTATGAAATATGGGTGATTTGAGAGTAAAAAACGTATGCCTCTCAGAGCGTAGCAAAAAAGGTGTCAAATTATGAGGTTCAGTCTCTATTTATAGAGGTAAAAAATCCCTAAAAAATAGGTATGGACGACTAGGGTTTGAATCCGGATGCATCCTTTTACGAAAATGTCGAAAAGAGTGTGCATTATCGTCACTCGAAGGCCATTAGGCCAAAGCTCACACAAGGGAAATTTGACACTTTCAAAGTGCCATTCAGCACTCCAAAAGTGCCGAATTGGCCTTTGGAGTCTGAACGTGCTTTCATGTTCGAGTGCCAATTGGACTCTCTTTCTAGGGTTTTTTGGCCGATCTTTGTACCTAGACGCGTTTTCATCCTTCGTCTATGATTTTTTTTATCTCTTTTTTGGATAATTCAGGCTTTTTAAGAACACTTATCTTGAACCATTGTCCTGAACAATTATCTTATGGATAAATCCCTTAAAATAGATCTTGATAATGTTCAGATTATCTACAATTTTATTGTTATCCAATCATCATTTTTATTCCTATGCATGCATCTCTATCTTAAACACTAATTATCAACTAATCACAAAATTAATTAATTAATTTTAATTGCTTGACCAATCAGAATAAATTTAAACTAATCTTATGTGGTCGACTCTTCCTAGACACAATGCATATGGATCGTGCAAACTTGATCATGCGATATCTTTCAATCCGATGATCCGATTTAGAAACCAGAAATACTATTGTGACCATTAGAATCTCAAGATCATTTTCATGATATGTAATGAATGACATGGTGCATGTAATGCAAAGACAAATTGGTGCATGTAATGCAAGAACAGAATGATGCATGTGATGATTTTTTTTTTGTAGATAGATGGTCATTCGAGTCATTCTCCTTGATTAAATCATGGGTACAAAATCGAGTATCTACAAGTGTAATTTTGCCACGTAAGCTAATGAAATCCTTAAAACTTCACACTGTTAGGCTTTATTTCAAATTTGAAATTTTTAATCAAAATTTTGAGCAGTGCTTTTTACGTTTCCTTAGCCAAGTCAAATCTTAAACCCGCACAAACTTAAATCTCAAACCACAAGTTTCTCTCTTCCTCTCTCAATTGTTTCTCTCTTCCACTAAAACCCTTTATCTCTCATCATTCTCAATGGTTTTGGTCTCCGAGATGAGTTCCCTCTCGATGCTTTGAATCACCTCTACTAGCTTCGAGTCCAAGTCTCTACAACAACTCACTCTCCAGTTTGACTCTAGACCTCTCTGGACTGTTCAACCTCAAGCCCCTCTTTTTAGACCACAACTCCTTTTCAAGCTCTTTTCCTATGAATATTCTTATACTCAATTGTCTCCAGGACCTTGATCTCTCTCTCGCATAACAATCTCACCGGTCTGATCCTGTTGGAGTGATCAACTGCATGAAAACCCTTTAAGGGCACACCTATCCGTAAATGGTGAATGCAAAACTAACTATTTTTGAGACAAACTTCTTACATACAACACATGAAACTCATTTATTGATGATTTGAATTGCATATTTTTTGGGATTAAATTTATTGTTTGAGGTTTAGGTTGCAATGTCATTAGGATTTGTATTTTTCCCCTATTAGGTCTTGTGTTTTGAATTGTACTCATATATGTTTGCTAGGGTCATATTTTATATAATTGGCTAATCCTTTGACAAACTGCATTTTACTTGTAATTGGGTAGATTTAAGTTGGGTTTAATATATCAAAAAATATGTTGTTCAAGCATATCAAGTGTTCGTATTAAAAGACATGAAGATTGGTCCAAAAAACAAGTGAAGAAAAGTTGTTCATTAAGGGCATGTTTGGTAAACTGTAATAGGTGTTGTAATGTAATAGTTATTCTTATAGTTTAGTTATTCTTTAGTTTGGTTATATTTTTATTACAAGGAAGAGTTATTCCTTATGAATAGTTATTCTTCAAAATGAGGAATAACTATTCCTCTTTAAATGGTTGTATTAGTTATTCCTTAGTAAGTGCAATAATTTCAAAAATTAATATATTTTCAAATAAAATTTTTTTCCATATACATCCAACAATTATAAAATTAAAAAATCATAAAAAATAACACATATCTCTCTTAAATTTAAAAATAACAATTTTTAAAGAGATATAATTGTATGAGAAAGATAATTCCTAAAATAAATGTTAAGTTTCATTTTAATATTATAACTCACAACCAAACTAATGAATGCGTTTAGTTATTACATTACAACACATTTTATTCATAGTAATAAAGATTACAATTCCTATCGTAATCTCCATTCAGTGTACCAAATGTACCCTAAATCTCGACAAATAGCTCGATAGATGACTGCTATCGAGACTTAATATGAAGCTTGATAGATGGCTTGACACATCCTTGATCTATCGAGAATTGTGATTTCAGAATTTCCAGGTTTGAAATTTGGCCCAGGCTTATGTATTTTTTTATGATTTCTTTTCTGATAACCCTAGACATGTATGAGGATTATTTTAAGAGCCATCGCATACAGATACAGAGACCAAGAAATTTATTTTCTTTGTGAGAAGCTACTGTATTTGTACGCTATAGAGTTTTGTAACCAAGTGCTTCTTGATATTCATTATTGATGAAGTGAAGAATTTTGTAGCCAACAACCTCATTCAAATTGCTGGAGCACGTACTGGGATCCGTGCAAAGGGTTAGTCATAGATTGGAGATTTGTGCATTAAAGGAAAGAAGGCTACTACAAGATCAAGTTCAATTGGGTATTGAAGCGAAGGTTCAACTGTAGGTTGGTATTTAGGGATAGGCTAGGGTTGTGCTAAGATTCCTTATACTTGTAACCGCTTGATTGTTGATTAGTGGATTCTTGGAAGTGGTAATCTTAAAATCACCCAGTGGGGTTTTTATCTTGAGAGAGGTTTTCCCCATTTGTCAACAAATCACCATGGCAATTTACTTTACGAAGCAATTTAATTTCCGTTGCATTTAGTGTATTTGGTGATTTGTAGGTGCCTTCATGATTTGCATGCATTTGAACCTAATTAATCAACTTGAGTAAATTGAATTAATTAATCGGGGTTAAGCTATCTTAACCTAGCAAGTGGTATCAAAGCGGGCACACTCTAATTAGGTTTCAATCTTTACTTTATGATCCATTGACCCCTGTTGTTATGGATCGTGGGCAATCCCTAATTAATCAACTTGAGTAGATTGAATTAATTAATCGGGGTTAAGCTATCTTAACCTAGCAAGTGGTATCAGAGCGGACACACTTTGATTAAGTTTTAATCTTTACTGTGTGATCCATTGACCCCTGTTGTTATGGATCGTGGGTAATCCCTGATTATTTCTCCTTTATTTGATGGTACTAACTATGCATACTAGAAAGTATGCATGAAAGCCTTCTTGCAGTCTTTAGATAAGAAAATATGGCTTGTAGTTGAAGTAGGTTGGACTAAACCTGAAAATCCTCCAGCATTGTGGGATGACTCCAAGATTAAAGTTGCAAACTTTAACAGTAGAGCTCTAAATGCCCTGTTTAGCTCTGTGACCAATGAGGAATTTAAGAAGATCTCCTCCACTGACAATGCAAAAGAAGCATGGACTATCATACCTATGAGGGCACAAAAGTTGTTAAAAACTCCAAACTCCATAGGCTCACGAACAGCTTTGAGGGAATAAAGATGGATGATGATGAGTCATTCGATGAATTTTATGCCAAGCTCAAGGACATATTGAATTCAACCTTTAATCTTGGAGAATAGATTCCAAAGCCTAAAATTGTTAGAAAGATTCTCAAATCTCTTCCAAACAGATTTTATGCTAAAATCACCACTATAGAAGAATCAAAGGATCTTAACTCTATTCATTGGATAGAATTGATTGGGAATTTGCAAACCTATGAACTAGGTTTAGGGAAGACTCTGCACATGATCTCGTCCGGAACCTCTTGTAGGTGCATGAGGGTTTTAAATGACTCTAGGTGGTCAAGGGGGTCCTTCGATCCATCATATGCTTCCACTTGTGGTATTCTAAACTTGGCTGGAAGGCGGAAGGACGTGACCAGTGCAATGAAGGGAGAATCGATACAATGGACTAGTTCGTTCAAGCTAGTGGACACCCGACCCTTCAGGGCATTCATCACCATATTAATCTTCTCTTTCATCATCTGTATCTTTTAGGGCATGCACAACGCGCTGACTTCCAACTCGGAGGGATGACAGGTATCTTACCTGTCCAGTCTACTGACGACATTGTTTTCCTTTTGATCGTCCCTTTCTTGGTGACCATTCATTGGAGGACGATTGTTGTCGCGTTCGTCCCTATCCTATCCGCAATTCTGATCATTTAGCTCCTGATCATTTTGTTACTCTAACTGTCGTTCTGATTCATGGTTTCGCTGGGTGAGCCGTTCAACTACTGTGGGCAAGAGTTTGCACCTACCTCTCCAGTGTGTTGGGCGGGTTCCTGGTCTCTTGGTTGGTGATGGACATTGATCGTGTCAGGACCATACAACTCTTTGACTTTGGAATGGCGATGTGGCTTATCACTTGTTCCCCACAGACGACGCCAACTGATGATGCACAAAAATCGTCAGTGAGTTGATCATCCACACACGTGTCAATGGATGTACCTGAAGAACAAAAGAGAAGATTCAATCAAAGGGCACGGTGGGGTACCGGCCAAAAACCCTTCGAAGGTTAAGTCAGTGATAAAAGAATCTCCAAAAACTCAAGAGTACAAGAGCTAGGGAGAATTTATGTACCTTAAGAAAGGTAAGGTTTGCGGTTTATATAGTGGTAGTGTAAGTGCACAATTGCACCTGGACCCAAAGAAGATTATGGGCTCAGGCCCAATGAGCCTTAAACAATAAAATTTGTAGAGTGTGGGCTTGAAATCTAGGTTAGAGGTACTGAGAACTTGACAACAGTCTGAGAGTTACAAACACTTGTGAATAACAATTGTTAATTGCAAATAGGCCTCCTCGGACGTGAGCCGAGGACCAACTCTGTATTATTTCTCTTTCTTTCTTACAAGTTACAATCCTTAACTTCTTTTCTTTTTCTTTAGAGAGAGAGAAAGAGTGAGCGAGAGAAAGATCCCCCTCTCTCTTTTGCCTTCCTCCCCCTTAAATACCCATTTTTCTGATACTTTTTGGGACACTGACTAGAAGTTTACGCCCCTCGTTCGGGGGTCACTTCCCCATTAATGCGGCCGGGAGGTAGATGCGAGTCTTTAATAATGCGGAGGTGGCGACCTTTGCTCTTGATATTTTCCTTAACACTAGGGCATCAAGAAGGTTCGGGTTTCCTTTAACCATTGGTCTTTCCGGGAGTTGTGCTTTGACCTTTATAATGAAGCTTTGAGCTCTCTTGGGCCTGTCCGAGGAGAATCTTATCCTCGGCTGCATCCTCAGACCCTCGGCGTATGGGCCAATTTGTAGAGTTTAATTCTGGAGCAAGTCGGTCCTCCATGCTACAGTCCAAAGGCCCATGTGCCCACATTGGTCCTTTTACTCCCCACAATAGCCCCTCAAAACTCTATTTTTCATCATTCGAGGAGAAAAATAGGGTTTTGATCCAACGAAAACTTTCCTCACACGTTCTGTAAATAACTATACGTGTGAAGACCGTTTCGCGTTCCAGAGGATGCCACCTGGCGGTTTTATTTTTGAAAAATGCGTGCAATTATTACCGTAAGTTATACCTAGTCCCCCACGTTCAACGGTGAGATAAGCATCCAACGGTCCATGTTACTCCATGAAGATTTGGGCGGGACAAGTACAATTTCGAGGCCGCTTCCCGCATGTCGTGACGCTTTGGGAACCTGCGCCTTCATTTATTTCTCCAGAGGCTAATCCCATCAAAATATCAGCAATCACCTTTTGTCTGCAGAAATCTGTGGAAATTTGCACAACTTGAAATTTGTAAGTTCTCATTTCTTTTCTCTTAACCCTTTCTCCTCGGACCCTGTCCTCGGCTCCTCTTATTACCATTCTCCCTCTTAGAATTTAGCCTTTCTTTCCTTTCTGATGGGAAAGTTCAAGTGTCTAGTTGATACCGCCGCTGGGATGGAAGGCTTTAGAGCCAAGTATCATATTCCCAGCGACGTATGTTTAGAATACTGCCCGGCGGAAGCCGTGGCCGGTTCTAGGAAGGCTGGAGAGGTTATCATCCCAATGGTAGCCTTCGTAGAAGGTGAGATGACCCTCCGAATGAAGCCTGTGACCAGGGAGTACCTCCGCAACCACCGGTTGTGTCCCGATCAGTGCGCCCCAAATGTTTTTAGAGTTTTGGGTAGCGTCGACGCTCTAAACGAGCAAATAGGTCTAAACCTCACCTGGCATGATGTCGTCTTTATGTACGAATGCCACAAACTCACTAGAGTAGGCTATTACATCAAATCCCGCTCCAGCGTAGTTAGGTTGATCTCCTGTTTGCCCAAGTCCAATAAAGGCATGAAGGATGACTACCTCATCGTCTCTGGCAACTGGCACGACGGCCCCCACTGCCCAGTTGAGTAGGGAGTTCCAGGTGCGACACCTTAGGATTAAACTTCCCCTCCCATAACTCCCTAAATCATCTAGGAATGTGCATTTGCATTTACTTGAGCGTCTACCTTTAATTTATTATATGTTTTGCGCCTCTGACCATGTTTGTTTATTTGGATGTTTTTCTTTGCAGATAAACAAAACGTGCGTCCCCGCCTAAGCCACTGCAACGTTGTAGATTTGAATCGAGTGCTCCGCTCCGAAGTGTTCGTCAGCGCAGACTTACAACTTATGGCGGCTCATTTGATTCTGGGGTACGATCCCATATCCTCGGACTTCCAGGCAATAGAGAACGCCATCATTGCCGGTGACCGGCGGCGTAGGAAGATTCACGTAGCCAGACTACATTTCCTGGCCGACGACGACCTCCCTGACAGCCCTAACACCATACTGTACTTACAACCGATTGTTGCGGTCCCTCTAGCTACACACTCCCAGGCAACTGTTGTCCCAGAGGAGCAAGTGTCTTCGTTGAACACGTTGGACGAGGAGATCGATAGGTTCCAACTCGAGGACGTTCCACGACCTCGCGGAAGCCCGTTCGTTGTTCTTTCCGACGAGGAAGAAGAAGCCGCCGAGGCCTCTGGGATCGCGGGTCTAGTGATGACGCGTCCGGACGCAGAGTTCTATTGAAGAAGAGATGGACGGGCTAAAGGACCTATATGCCGATAGAGGCGCTGAGTGGCAAAGAAGGGAGCAAGAGGGTCCCGAGCTCCCCGCCTTGCTCACCCCTCCCGACCAAGCCAAAACCTCCACGCGCGCGATTCTAAGAAGAAAAGAAAAGTGGATGCCGAGGGGCCCGTGGCGAAAGCCAAGAAGGCCCGAAACGGCGGCCACCACCCCGGCCGACGGTAGAAGGCCGGACAAGGGCAAGGGGCGCGCCCGCTCGGTTGAAAGTGGGGAGATCGGGGATGTGGCGAGGTGCCGCGGCACCGGCCAGCTTGGTCTCGACTTGACGGCGGGCCGGCGCCCCAATTCCCTGCCACTCCGACGTGGGCGGCCCGACAAGGCCACGCCCACCACTTGGCCGAGGTGTTGGAGCGTCCTCTTGCTGCCCGAGGATATGGAATCCTTGGAGAAGATGGGCCGGCCGCTGTTCCTCGTTAAAAATGGGTTTAGCTCGGTAAGTTCTATCTTTAAACTTTATATTCTATATTTATTTGTAAACACTTGTTGCATTTAACCTCCTAACATTTTTGCGGTCCATCCGAAGGTTTCGCGGCGAGAAGTTCGTGAAGGATTCTCGGAAGCGCGGCGGGATGGAGCAAGAGCTAAGACAAGGCGAGAAGGTCCCTAGACCGAGCCATAGCGAAAACGGGAGGCTCGTGTCACGGTGGCCGACTTGAAAAGAGAAAGGGATGGTGACAAGTCCGGCTTGAAGACGATGGAGAGCCAAGTGGAGGGGCGGCGTAAGCTTCTCCGCCAAAGGATGACGAGCTTGCCCAAGTCCAACGAGGCACGCTCGACTTGGAAAAGGAGCTTACGCGGGCGAAGGAGGAAGCTCGCGCCCACCGGCACACACGGAGGCCACGAAGAAGGCCGGTTATCGGGGAGGGGTGACTAGAACGCAAGAAGAGGCGCGGAGGCTTTTGCGGCCTTATGCGAAATCATCGACAAGTCTGAGTGGAGGCCATGAATGCGGCGGGGGTTCCTCGAGCTTAGGTGAGGAAGCCGAGAACATCTGGCTTCCCCTAGACATACGAAATTGTATGACCCTGCGTGCTGCCTCTCCGCCCTTCCTCTGTGGTGCAAGATCATGTTCTGCTCCTACGAGAACTCCGAAGGTTCCCATAAAGAGAAGGACGAGTGCGGTGGTGCGGGAGCGGATCCAAAGCGTAGAGCCCCCATTCCTTCAACGGACAAAGGGAAACAAGCCTTGTCTACCTTTGAAGGTGGAATTGAAGAGTACTGAGGCTGGCAGTAGCTCCCTTCAAGACCCCCCTTCCCTAGTTTAAGGCCTAGTATAGGACTTTTCTGTACTCCCCTTCTTTGTATATAATTAATGAAGAAAATTTTTATTCAACTTTCGTTCACGTTGTCTTTGTTTTACCTTATTCTTTTTGTGCTTGCCATGAAAGTTTTCAGTAACAAGTAGTTAAAAGGGAAAACAGAATAAATAAGTATAACTTCACCATGCAAACAACTATGACTTCAAAACAGCCACATAACTTAATTTAGATATCAAATAATGTCACAGTTAGACAACTAACATGACGGTTAAACCTTTGTAATCTGACATATTGCTTTCAGTAGGATGTAAGGTCTGAAGACCATTCCTTACAAAAATTTGTTTAACACTTAATGAATGGTGAGATAATGACTTCCATAAAACGGGTGATAAGAATAAGAATAGTGACAAGATATTAAGAACAGTGACAAGGTTTGTAGTCCGAGGACTAGACTTAACCAAGTTTCTGTTTGATTTTTAAGAGTAGTATCTTCAAATGTTAATTGCCCCCAAAGTAGGAGGTCCGAGGACCCGGCATAACTAAGGTTCTGTTTAACAAATGACAAGACATCAATTTCCACAAGGTTTGTGGTCCGAGGACTACACTTAACCAAGTTTTTGTTTGATTCTTAAGAGTAGTAACTTCAAATGTTAATTTCCCCAAAGTAGGAGGTCCGAGGACCCGGCATAACTAAGGTTCTATTTAACAAATGACAAGACATCAATTTCCATAAGGTTTGTGGTCCGAGGACTACACTTAACCAAGTTTCTGTTTGATTCTTATGAGTAGTAACTTCAAATGTTAATTTCCCCAAAGTAGGAGGTCCGAGGACCCGGCATAACTAAGGTTCTGTTTAACAAATGACAAGACATCAATTTCCATAAGGTTTGTGGTCCGAGGACTACACTTAACCAAGTTTCTGTTTGATTCTTAAGAGTAGTAACTTCAAATGTTAATTTTCCCAAAGTAGGAGGTCTGAGGACCCGGCATAACTAAGGTTCTGTTTAACAAATGACAAGACATCAATTTTCACAAGGTTTGTGGTCCGAGGACTACACTTAACCAAGTTTCTGTTTGATTCTTAAGAACAGTAACTTCAGATGCCAGAGATACTTATAACTTTGAAATGTTAACCAACAAAAGCACGTTTTATTAATAATAATACCTTCTAAGGTTATTTACATTCCACGGGCGTGGTACAATTCTTTCATCTAGGTCTGCTAATCGATACGACCCTATACCTGCTACGGAAACAATGCGATAGGGGTCTTCCCAGTTGGGTCCTAGCTTACCCCAAGCTGGGTTCTTAGAAGTGCCTACAACTTTTCTTAGTACAAGATCACTAGGTGCAAGTGGCCTTAGCTTCACGTGGGCATCATATCCCCGTTTTAGCTTCTGTTGGTAATAAGCCATCTGGACCATAGCAGCCTCGCGCCGTTCCTCAATTAAATCAAGGCCTTTCTCCAAGAGTCCATCGTTATTCTCCGGGCTAAAAGAACTCGTCTTGAGAGTGGGAAAACCAGATTCTAAAGGTATCACTGCCTCGGCTCCATAAGTCATAGAGAATGGCGTTTCTCCCTTGGACCTGCGCAGTGTGGTCCGATACATCCACAAAACATGTGGGAGCTCTTCTACCCATCTGCCTTTCGCATCATCCAACCTTTTCTTGAGCCCACTGACTATGACCTTGTTAACGGCCTCGGCTTGCCCATTTCCCTGAGGATAAGCTGGGGTGGAGTATCTATTTATGATGCCCATATCACCTGATACTTTCTAAAAGCCTTACTGTCGAACTGAACGCCATTATCCGAGACGAGTGTGTGTGGTATACCGAATCTAGTAACGATGTTTTTCCAGACAAACTTCTTGGAGTCAACGTCTCTGATATTTGCTAAGGGTTCGGCTTCAACCCATTTAGTGAAATAGTTTGTTCCCATAAGAAGCCATCTTTTGTTTCCTACAGCCCTCGGAAATGGCCCCACTATGTCCAATCCCCATTGTGCAAAAGGCCAAGGACTGGAGAGAGGGTTAAGTACCCCTCCAGGTTGATGAATATTTAGGGCGAACCTCTGGCATTGATCACATTTTCTGGCGTAGTCCTGAGCCTCTCTCTGCATATTGGGCCACCAATAACCCTGAGTCAGGGCCCTATGGGCTAAGGACCTTCCCCCAGTGTGGCTTCCATAAATCCCTTCATGCAGTTCTTCCAGAAGTGCTTCCGTTGATTCAGGGTGCACACACAACAAGTACGGTCCTGAGAAGGATCGTTTGTACAGTTTCTCATCCTCGGACAACCAAAAACGTGGCGCCTTTCGACGTATCTTATCTGCTTCAGACTTGTCTTCAGGAAGGATGTCATTCTTAAGAAAAGATATGACCAGGTCAATCCAACTAGGTCCAGGCCTTATTAGATGGACGCGGGCCGCCTTGGCGGGGGTAAGAGTTGGCTCTAGCAAATCCTCCACAAGGATAATCCTGGGCAAACCCTGAGCCGAGGACGTTGCTAACGTAGCCAAAGAATCGGCATGGGTGTTCCCACTTCTAGAGATGTGAGCTAAGACAAAGGAGTCAAATTCTACTTGCTGACGCTTGACCTGGGCCAAGTATTCCTGCATTCTTGGGTCCCTAGCCTCCATGGTCCCCGTGACCTAGCCGACCACTAACTGAGAGTCCGAGAACGCGTGGACTTCCTTTCCACCCATCTTATGTACCATGTTCATGCCCACCAAGACTGCTTTATACTCGGCTTCATTATTAGTAGCCGAGAATGACAGCCTTAGAGATTTTTTGAAGATAATTCCCTCAGGGGATATCAGAACAAGTCCGACACCGAGACCTACTCGATTAGTGCCCCATCACATTACATTTTCCAAGTCAAAGGCCTACGTGTGATCACACCAAGCTGATTTTCCATCCACGTGTGCTTCTTCTAGAGTTTCTTCTAGCAATGGTTCGATAAACTGCGCACCAAGTCGGCGAGGACACTGGCCCTTCACCGAGGTGCGAGGCTTATATTTAACGTCAAAAGCTCCTAAAATGGTTCCCACTTTGCCACCTACCGGAGTAGTCGGCGGCTGCGTAACACTGCCTTGAGAGGCAATTGGGTCAGAACCACTACAGTGTGAGACTGAAAATAATGAGGAAGCTTGCGCGTGGCGTGAACTATGGCCAGAAGCGCTTTCTCCAAGAGCAGATAGCGCACCTCGGCCTCATTCAAAGACTTACTAACATAGTAGACCGGTCTTTGCACCCCGCTTTCATTCCTTATAAGGACCAGACTAACCGTGTGGACGGCCACTGTCAGATAAGCAAACAAGACCTCGTCCGCCTCGGGGCGAGACAAGATGGGTGGCCGAGAAAGATATTTCTTAAGCTGCTGGAAAGCTAATACGCAGTCCTTGGTCCATTGAAACCCTTTCCACTAATTCAACAATTGGAAGAAAGGACGGCATCGGTCAGCTGACCGAGAGATAAGTCTATTCAATGCAGCAATCATTCCGGTCAATTTCTGGATCTCTTTTGGGTTCCGAGGCGGCTGCAAATCCTGAATAGCCTTGACCTGTGCTGGGTTCACCTCTATGCCTCTGTGAGTAATCATGTATCCCAAAAAATTTCCGGACCCCACGCCAAAAGAGCACTTTGAGGCGTTAAGGCGCAGCTTGTACTTTCTTAGCACCTGGAAGGTGTCGGCTAGGTCTTTGACGTGTGAATGTATTATTTTGCTCTTCACCACCATATCATCTACATACACCTCAATGGTTTTCCCTAATTGCTGTTCGAACATCCTGGTCATCATTCTTTGGTAAGTAGCCCCATCATTTTTCAACCTAAATGGCATGACCTTATAGTAGTAGTTCCCCGTTGGAGTAATGAAAGCAGTCTTCTCTTGATCCTCCAACGCCAAGGGAATCTAATGGTAACCTTGGAAGGCATCCAAAAAACTCATCCGAGGATGTCCAACAGTGGCATCCACCAGTTGATCAATACGCGGCATTGGGAACGAATCCTTGGGGCAGGCCTTGTTCAAATCTGTGAAGTCCACACATACTCTCCACGTTCCATTCTTCTTTTTTACCACAACCGTATGCGCCAACCATTCGGGGTAGAAAATTTCTTTAATAGCCCCGGCCCTTTTGAGTTTGAGCACCTCTTTCTTCACAGCCTCGGAATGTTCTTTGGAAGAACGACGAGGTGGCTGCCTTCTCGGGACAATAGCTGGGTTGACGTTTAAACGATGACAAATGAAGCTCGGATCCACACCTGGAGCCTCATAAGGGTCCCACGCAAAAACATCGATATTGTCCTTCAGAAATTTCAACAACTCCACTTCTCCTGGTGCGGCAAGCGTATGCCGACTTGGAAGAACCTCTCTGGATCATCGGCTATCAAAAACTTCTCTAACTCCTCACAGTGAGCCTCCTCTCCTATCACCACTACAGGTGCATCAGGAACTGTTAATTGCTATGATTCTTGGATGGGCAAAGGCGATGACTCGGCTTACTGTCGATGAAGCAACGCTTGCGGCCGATATGCATTGCCGAGCCACCTTGGGTGTGCCAGGGATTTCCTCGACATATTCCCCGAGAGGAACTTAACCTTAACATGTAAGGTAGAGGAAACGGCCCCAGAGCGTGCAGCCATGGCACTGGCGAGGATGGGCGTATATGGGGAGTAGGCGTCGACCACAATGAAATCCACCTCCTTCGTTTTTCGAGCCGGATTGAACGGGCAAACGGATACGCCGCCCGGCATGACGGCTCTTCCTTCAAAACTTATAAGCGGTGAATCATAAGGAGTGAGATCCTCCGGCTTCAACCTTAGCCTTAAACAAATCGAGGGTACATGATGTACGCATTTGCCACGATCTATCATCACCCTCCTTACATCATAATTCCCTATCCTTAGGGTGACTACAAGAGCATCGTCATGGGGTTGGATAGTCCCAACCTTATCATCCTCGAAAAATCCCAAGACGGGAAAATTCAGCTTCACCCTCTTTGCTCGCAACCTGACTCCTCGGCCTGAGGATGTGAAACTGCCATCACCCTGGTGGGACCCGAGCCTGTCCTGCCAGGTGCAGCAAAAATAACATTAATTATTCCTAACGCCGGCCGAGATGAATTATTCCTCTGGTTGTTTGAGCCGGATTTGGCCTGCCTTCGCTAGGTTGGCACAAGTCTTCGCTTCGGTTTTCCTTCAACGACAAAGTTTGCTCCAAGTGGTTCCAAAGGGTACGACAGTTCTCGGTAGTGTGACCCACATCCTGATGGTACTGACAAAAAAGGTTCTGATTCCTCTTTGCAGGGTCTCCTGCCATCTTACTAGGCCATCTGAAGAAGGGCTCCTTACGAACTTTCTTCAGCAATTGATGTACTGGTTCTCGGAACACAGTGTTCACGGCCTGAGGCGCTACCGAGCCGGACTGCCCAACGTAATCTCGCCTCGGCTTGTTGTTGTGGTACCTGTTCAACCTGAAATCCCTTCTCTCCTGCGGGATAACCTTCTCCTTACCCTTTCCTTGCTGTTGGTCTTCCTCCACCCTCTTGTACTCGTCAATACGGTCCATGAGGCGACGTACGCTACGGACGGGTTTTTTGGTCAAAGACTTTCTCAAGTCGTGATTAGTAGGAAGACCTACTTTAAAGGTATTGAGCGCCACCTCATCAAAATCACCATCTATTTCATTAAACATCTCCTAGTAACGGTCGGAGTATGCTTTCAACGTCTCTCCTTCCCTCATGGTCATGGATAACAGTGAATCCAATGGCCGAGGTACTCTGCTACACGTAATGAACCGCGAAGCGAATACTCTAGTGAGCTCCCCAAAAGAACCTATAGACCCCGATTTAAGGCCGTTGAACCACCTCATAGCAACAGGTCCCAAGCTATAGGGGAAAACTTTACACATCAGAGCCTCGTTATGAGAGTGCACCGCCATCCTCTGGTTAAAGTGACTCACGTGCTCCACCGGATCAGTCCGGCCATTGTAGATGGTGAAGGTAGGGCACAGGTGAATCTCACGGGAAGCTTCCCTTTCTCAATCCTCCGCGAAAATGGAGATTTGGAGAGTTGGTGCAACGCCCAGGCTCATAGCATCGTTCCCCTGGCCCCCAGAAGGAAGCTTCTTCGTGCGAGGCGGTTGGTCGTCCTCCTCACAAGAGGACATTGCGCTGGGGGGTGAGTATGACCTTGAGCTGTAACCACCTCCCCGGGCTTCCTCTGAAGAAGGATCAGATGAGGACGGTGAAGGCTTACGTCTGGCACGGCGTAGTTTTCTTTTCAGACGACCAATCTCCCTCTACATGGCCTTAGCACCCTCCTCGTGGGTAGTGCTACCCCCGCCCTGAGTATGGCTAGCCCCGGGGTATTCTGTATGGACACTTCCCTCACGATCCCTTCGACGCTCAAGACGCTCGAAAAGATCCTCCGGTTGTGATCCCTGTGATTCTACATGGTCAGAACCTAGGCCTGCCATGGTATCCTAACCTTTTCTAGACTAGACTTCCCACAGACGGTGCCAATTGTAAGTGCACAATTGCACCTGGACCCAAAGAAGATTATGGGCTCAGGCCCAATGAGCCTTAAACAATAAAATTTGTAGAGTGTGGGCTCGAAATCTAGGTTAGAGGTACTGAGAACTTGACAACAGTCTGAGAGTTACAAACACTTATGAATAACAATTGTTAATTGCAAATAGGCCTCCTCGGACGTGAGCCGAGGACCAACTCTGTATTATTTCTCTTTCTTTCTTACAAGTTACAATCCTTAACTTCTTTTCTTTTTCTTTAGAGAGAGAGAAAGAGTGAGCGAGAGAAAGATCCCCCTCTCTCTTTTGCCTTCCTCCCCCTTAAATACCCATTTTTCTGATACTTTTTGGGACACTGACTAGAAGTTTCTGCCCTACTGTTCAGGGGTCACTTCCCCATTAATGCGGCCAGGGAGGTAGATGCAGAGTCTTTAATGCGGAGGTGGCAGCCTTTGCTCTTGATATTTTCCTTAACACTAGGGCATCAAGAAGGTTCAGGGTTTCCCCTCTTTAACCATTGGTCTTTCCAGAGTTGTGCTTTGACCTTTATAATGAAGCTTTGAGCTCTCTTGGGCCTGTCCGAGGAGAATCTTATCCTCGGCTGCATCCTCAGACCCTCGGCGTATGGGCCAATTTGTAGAGTTTAATTCTGGAGCAGGTCGGTCCTCCATGCTACAGTCTAAAGGCCCATGTGCCCACATTGGTCCTTTTACTCCCCACAGGTAGATAGCTAACCCGAATCCCTTGGCACAGGGGAATTTCCTTGTAAAGAGAAGGGTCCCAAGATACTTGAGATCACCTTTCCATATATAAGAGATCTGATTGTGTGGTAGGGCATTTGGTCGTGATGTGCAAGTAATTTCTATGTAAGGATGTGTGAGTGAGCCCCATGTAAGCCCCATGAAAACCCTAGGGGATGGGTCGTCAGGATCGAGTATTGCCTAATCTGTTGGACCATGGGCTGGTCATCCCTTTCGGGGTTGGTCGTCCCTTTTGGGGTTGATCTTCCCTTTTGAGGATTGGTAAAAAATTGTCCTCATCAGGAGCAAACTTATCTTGGAGACAAACCATGGAGAACTATGAGAGATAGTAGGAAGAGGGTAGGAATTGAGAGAAACTAGTGGGTTTGAGATTTGAGTTGAGTTGAGTTTGCATGGGTTTAAGATTTGATTTAATTAAGGGTGAGTGGCGGAACATGATTGGGTAGTGAACACTAGGACGACGGTGGCTGTCGTTTACGGACCACATGGCATTTGTATATGAGTTTGTCAAGCCCTAGGAATTTTATTAAAGCGTGGTAAACTGGTAATGCAGAGTTTTCCTTCGTTTTCAAACATTACTCTTTTTTTTTTTCTTTTTTCTTTTTCTAAAATAAAACCTTATTTTTTAAATAATAAAAAATCTCATTAGTACTCATTATGTGTATATTTTGTACGAAAATGCAAAAGCATGAATTATGACATTTCATGTATTTTTTTTGAAAAAAATATTTATGACTGGGATATAAAAAGAGAAGAAACTTGATGGTCTAATTTTTATCAAAAGAAAAATGGTAAATTTCGTATTTGGTTTCTATTCTTTATAATATATTTTTTCTCTAACTTTTTAATTATGTCAACATGGTCCATAACTTTTTAGTATCGCGCAAATTTAGTTTCTGCCGTTATCTCTTAGATGAAAATTGCAAACATGGCTAATGGGTAAAATAAAAAAATTAATTTCCGTTGATGTGACAATAGATTAATTTTTTATTTTGGTTGTTTGCCATATCAACAAATTTCCATCCAATAGATAATATAGGGACTAAATTGACATGATACTGAAAGGTTAATGATTAAATTGAAATATAATGTAAAGAATAAGGACTAGATACGTAGTTTTCCAAAAGAAAACTAAAACATAACGAAAGTTGCACCTTAATTAAAAACGGCTAAAGCTATTTCACTTCTTTTTGCCATATACTGCAAGACATGAACACGTTCAATGCTACCCATAGTTCAACATGCAAAATAAAGTATTTCAAAAAATGCATAAGAGCATTTGCATCAGTTTGTGAAAAAAAATAAATTAACGTAACTATTTTTCAAAAACATCTATATCAAATTATCTGTTATATATTCTATTTCAATGTAATATTCATTCTCTGTTTATTTATTTTACCATTTCAATAGATGGTAAAAAAGAGAGAAAAGGAGAAGAAGCAAGAGGAATGAATAAAAAATGATATGAACATAAACAGTACCCATGTATATTTACATGGCTACTTTATTTAGAATGTAAATTTGCACAATTTTAAATTTACATGAACTGTTGTGGATGATTTTTAAAGTTGAAATATGCAAAATTTACCTTTAAAGTTCTTATGTATTGATTGATGCAGTGCTCTATTAGAAAATGTTTTTCAAAATTAAATATGTGCTATGATAAGGAAAAATAGTATACACTTCTTACCTATATTTGATAAATTATTATGTAGAAACGAGGTAGATATAAATAGAAATAAGAAGAAAAAAAAATCTAAACATCTCCAATTAAAATTGTAACATGTAATTTTTGATATATTTGAGAAAGTTAAATAATTTAGTATCTAATCTCTATATATTAAGAAAATTAAGAAAGTTAGTTATGGCTTCAAAAAATGTCAAAAATATCCTTAATTTAATTAGATCATTTTTATTCTTAAAAAATAAAAATTAGGGTTAAAATTGTAATTCAACAAAATTAAAAAAAAAAAACTACCAAAAATTTGTTTCCTAAAAATTATCATACTCTCTATTTAAATATATCTCACCTATGTCTAATACATATTTTTCCCTAAAAAATAGCTTACACTAAACCCAGCAAATTACTTCATTTCAAATCCTAAATTTTAGTTTCTTAAAAATCCATTCTTGTATAACCATACTAACAATAGATATATTCAAATTGAAAAATTACTTTAAACTCAGAATTAAAAAAGAGCCTCATCACTCGTGCAGAGTGTGTGTGATAAAGCTAGTATGAACTAAAGTTCTCGACAATTTTTCATTCAATGTAAACAAATAAATTTCATGTACGTAACTCCCTTTTAGTGCATGGAATTTGAAAATTGAAAAATTACATAATTTTCACCTTAAACTATCACCATGATTGCATTTAACTCCTTGAACTGTTGAAATGTACTATTAACCCCCCAAAATTATAATTGTGTTTCAATTTTCTCTTATTGTTTGTTTTTGTGTTTAACTCTGATAGAATTTAACATTAGAAGACCATATTATCACTCACTACAAAAAATTTTCGTTAAAATTAACAATAAAACAAAACAAATGACAAAAAGTTAAAGTGTAACATGATTTTAAAATTGAAGAGTTGATTCACATTCAATTGTGAGTTTGAAATTTTCAATAGTTTTTTTAAGGAGTTTAAGTGTTTGTGGTGATATTCATTGGCGGCTCCACGTTGACGTCAGGGTGGTCACATGACCACCCTAATAAAAATATTAAACACCATAACTTCGAATTCACAATAATTTGGGTTCAACAAAATAAAAGTAATGCTACATTCACAACTTTTTTATAATAATTTAACAACATATCCTATATGGTAAGCTGTTATTGATTATAATTTGGGCCTAATACTAATATCGTTTTTTTACTCACTAATAGTAGCTTGTCGCATAAGATTTATTGTGAAAATATTTGGGACATAGCATTTCTCCAAAAATAATTATTGTCCCCCAAACATAATCCTTAATCCCTTACACCAAAAGAAGGGGCTTAAATAACAACAATAAAAATTAGTCCAAATAATAATCAAAATAACCCAAACAAAAATAAGATTAAACCTAACAACAACAAGTGAACAAATTATTCAACAACACCTCTATTATATATATATATATATATATATATATATATATATATATATATATATATATATATATATATATAAATCTTTAATCATTCAAATTTATAAATCTCTCAACCTATTACTTAAAAATAATCTCTAATTTCATTTATCCTTAAAAAAAAGACCAAGATTGATACTGTGGTGGTAATCTCTCCTTAGCGGTGCTAGCATTTGTACTTTCTTTGGTCACGACAATTTTGCTCTCTATAGTGATTTTGTTTGTAGTTCACAGTTTCTCTTTTTCTTTGTTAGCAAAAAGAAATTATAATATTTCGTGTATTTGCGTGTTCATTTTTTTGTGACATTAATATATTCAGGTATAATTTTTTTTTTAAATGAGGTAGACCAACCAAACAAGGATTTTTTGCCATGTAACACCATTTTATGAACAATTTCGCTAGTTAGCAGGTTCCCAAAACTATTTAGGAAACTAGCATCTCAAGTCTTAGAGACTCGAGTTCAGTGTAAACTCGAGTTCCATATAGCTAAAAGAAAAGAAAAGAAGAAGGCGTATAGGGTATAGACCACAGAGTGAAGAAGAAGAAGAAGAAGAAGAAGAAAGAAGATGACGCTTTAAGACAACAAGGCATCTGATCCAACTTCGTTTAGGCCGAGCCCTGTCCCCACCCCTACTGCCATCGCCCGACTGCCACTTAGAGTTCTGCCGAACACCAACTCTTCGTTCTCTTTTGTCGTCACCGACACTGCCGATTGCTTTGAAAGCGATTCCCTAAGAGTAGATGAGAGCATGGAATTGGGATTAGGATTGGGGTTTGGTTCTTATTTTATTGTTGTTATTTTCTAGGATTGTTGTTGAGAGAAGAGAGTGTGGGCTTGGGCTTGGGCTTGGGCTTGGGATTAGGATTAGGATTGGAGTTTGGGATTTTTTTTTTCTTCTAAATAACCAAATCCCTCAAATAATTTCATTAGTTAGCAAGGTTTTGAAACGATTTAGCCAATCTAACAAATCGAGTCCCTTAGACTTGATTTTGCTCTTTGAAATCGTACCAAGAGGAGTGGAGTTTCAGTTGGAAATCGATTGTTTAACACTCGAGTTTCATACTCGAGAGTGAAGCACTCAAGTTCCATATTGAAACGAGCAAAAAAGAAACTCATGCAATAACAAAGATCCCACAAACCCAGATCCCACACGAACCCATAGCAAGGCAGAAAAAAACTTCCTACACGAACCCAAATCCCACACCCTGCTTTGAACCCAAATCTCCCTACAGCCAAACCCACGCCCTTTGATCTTTAGCAAAAATAACAAATCCAAACCCAGACGAATCCAAAGGGACACCGTATTTTCTGAGAGTTGAGAGAATACTTTTAAGTTTGTGAAGGTTCTAAGAAGTAGTGGAAAGGGCTCCTTCTTCCTCATGCATTTGGTTTCCTCCATTTCTATGTTTTTTAACGTGCAGAGCAGGAAATCGAGCATTTCATACTCGAGTTCCACTAGAAACTTGATACATACGGGCTCAATTTCAATAATCAAAATTGAGTCTCTTAGATTGGATTTGTTAGATTGCTAGCACATAGAACTCGAGTCTCTATGATTCAAGTTGCTACAATAAACTCAAGTCTAAGAGAATCGAGATGTTAGTTTTCTAAATAGTTTGGAAGCCATGCTTAACTTAAGAATGTGTTAGCATTTTGGTGTTAAATTGAAAAAAAAAATCCATCAATCAACCATCTGATCTAGGGCTACGCACCTCGTTCCCAAAACATTCATCAAAGTCGACCTTTCAAGTGAAATAGAAATATGATTCAGACTGACCACAGTGTCTAAGTGAAACAAGATGATCGGAGACGTAGAGAAGATGGTGGCGGTGGGTCTAGTGTGGGGCGCCACCAACGCCATCATGCGCCGCGGCGCTCTCTTGTGGGACCAAGCTCTCAAATCCACTCCAACACCATCGCCACAACACAAATTGCTCTCTTCCCTCAAAAACTGGTTCACCCTCCTCTCTATCTGGCAATACTCCATCCCTTTCTTCATAAACCTCTCGGCCTCCGCTACTTTCTTCGTTATTCTAAGCCACACTCCCATCTCTCTCACCGTGCCCGTCACCAATGCCACCACATTTGCTGCGACTGCCGTGTTCGGAATGCTGTTAGGGGAAGAGACCCGCTTGGCCCACGCCTTGTTTGGTACGGCCCTTATTGTTCTCGGGGTTTGGCTTTGTACGCAATGACTTTGTAACCCCAAAAGGGAGTTTTTTTTTTTTTTTTTTAACAAAAATTTTATGATCCATGTTATTTGGGGTTTTCAAAATGTAAAATTCATGTGGATGTGGGGTTTGCATTGTTGGGTATTTTTTTTTTTTTGTTTCAGATTGCAATAGGTTTTTTTTTTCCTAGTCATGTGTTTGTGTCTGTAATATTAATTAGTTACTAGCTTATAATTTGAGGATAGGGAAATATCTGGATCTTATGGTTTTTATTGATTTGGTTGATGAAACAATATAATGGTTACATAAACCAAGTCCAGTGCCTTTATGTTTAACTATATAAATTGCATTGTTTCATACTTGGTTAGAAAATGAGAAAAAGCTGATTATTTCGTGTATTAGATAGTTCATAACTGACATAGACAATAACCTGTTACAAGGAACATAACATGTTCAATAAAAATAGCCAAAAAGCGACAAAGAAACCATATTTGGTATATGAACAAAAATAAAATAAATTCAATACGAATGAAACACAAACAACAATTGAAAATTTTAGCTGGATTGCTGATCCTCGTGTTAGAATTGTTGTTTAAAACATTCGGGAGGTAGCTGTCCGTTGAACCTTTTTGTATCTTTGCAGTAGTCGTAGATCATAAAGTTGTCTCTCACCCAATTTAATTGACCAAACTTAGCATAACTCAACTGTTTGTATCCAGGGGAAGTATACCAATTAGCAGCAGTGGTGTTGGAAGCACATTGACTGATGCTGGCTAATCCTTGCCACAGGCAAGCCCTTGGCCTAAATTGACTGAATTTTGCAACAAAGGGTGAACAGGTCCAGTTGATCTTTTCAAGTCCTCCTCTTGTTGCCCAGTTATCTGCATTCCATAGGCTGGAGTAGACCCTCATCCCCTGCTTATTGGGGTAAGCAATCCCTTCATTCCCGTAGTTTCTGAATACACGAATTGGTATACTGTCGACATACCACCTGAAAATATAGTGACAAATTCAGAGTTTAGGAACAGTTGGGTTCCTGGATTTTTATTAGGAATTATGAACCCATTGGGAGAATATAGGGAAATAAGCTCCAATGATTGGGAATGACAAAATTTGTTGAAATTTTCAGGAGGGGAAGAGAATAAAGTCATAAACATCTGTTTGGGGGAAGCCGTTGCCATTTGGAAAAAAATGTCTTTCGTCTTATACAACAGGAAAAAATGATTAACGGCAACCTGGTAAGTCTACTTACACTACTTCAGTGGGGTTCCAGTGTATGCTGTAGTTGTGGAAACCATCAGTTGGGTCAAACCAAGGGTAGAATTGCTGTTCCTTACTTCCATTTCCTTTTGTGTAGATGTTTGTGTGGATAATGTAAGGTTGTCCTGAAACATTCCCTAAAAACTCATAGTCTATTTCATCGTGGTTGCTGCCACTAGAGGATAGCTGCAGACATTTGAGAAAGGGGAATTAACACTTTTTACCACACATTGGTTTTATGAAAGACATGCATGCTTTAGAGCTACGCAAAGTCTTTGGATGCAATATCTTCTCCTTCCTCCCATAAGCAAGGATAGAAGGTGAGGACATGGGTTCAATCCATATGGGGTGCATGCATGATTGTCAAAATTCCGATCTGGATCCTACGATTTTATGATCTTACCTTTTCAAAACGATCCAAATTTTTCAAGGATCTTTGCGATCGTTCAGAATCGGTAGGATCGTACGATTCTGACAATCCTAAATGACATTGGTTTCTTGTAATTTTCTTTAACTTGTCAGAATGCTTAGTTGGACCTAAATGAAAAATAAAATCCCAATAGACCAAGTTTTTCCACTCTAATGTAGAGAGTGTCAGTTAGACCCAAATAAAAAATATCCCAATAGAGTGTCACATTTTGAGATTTTTTGCCTCTTTAAATGATGCTTACAAATAAATGTACTGATGTATGATAATTATATCAATGAATATATAATTTATGTGATTATTTAACATACTAATGTGTATTTTTTGTTTTTTTCTCAAATAATGTAGGATTTTACGATCTACGATCCGATCCTACGATTTACAATCTCACCTACCTCTCACGATCTTATGTAGGATTCCGATTTTGATAACGTTGGGTGCATGTGTTGTATTTATTATAAAAAGATGTATGCTATTAATCTTATTTGACAAAGATAAAGTAATGATTTAAATGAATGAACTTACATAGTAGGCTGTCACTGTTCCAGCGGAGTTCCCAGGTACCAACTTAATGAGCATTTGAATGGTTCCAAATAAGAATGCTTGCTTTGATTGAATTCGAGTGCCTGAATACCCAAGGCAGCATGATTGATTAATTAAGCAGAGAGAAATCATTATTATATGAGCTTTTGTATGTTCATTTCTCAGTTTCTAATATGAGATTCTATGATCTGATCATAGGTTACATAACATGCATGTTTTGATAATTGCCAAGCTAGGAATGGACTAATTTGATTCCTGTAGATTTGGTAACTAATGGAGTAATCTGATAATTTGGCTCACATGCAAAATTTTGTGTTTATGCTCAAGATATGCATTCGGTCTGTATTTGTTATATATGTGATTAGATGCATCAAGTGCAATGTACTTTATCTCGCAACAAAAAATTAAGCAGATAAAGCTAACAGTCAAATGTCAAATTGCATATGAGACGGATGATAAACAGATTATTTTACCTGCAGTTTTATCCAAGACAAGTTGAAGATTATCACCATTGCCTAACATTGTAGACTGATTGTTAGCACCCGATGCAAAATACATGCTCTTAGAAAACTTGGCATTGACTAATATTTGATTTAGTGCAATTGCAGAGATGAATACAACCATTAACAATGCTCGTAGCCTTGCCATTTCAACTCCAATGAACAATTATCAACTGCTTGTGTCAATCTATGGAGTTGGAATGGGATGCTTTTTTGTCTTTGGTCTTTGAGGCTTTATATTGCTCTTAAGGGGCAACGTGCCCTGCTAATTTGAAACTTTCTTTGAGGATTCTTTATTCGGTCTAGCATATTTTGACCCCTGACATCTTGTCATGGTATCTCAGGAGGGAGACTTCGCTACATACAATGTCCAGCTTCATTCAGAATCAATATTCTTCAAAATGTTGGAGTTAAATATGTAAATTAGTCAAGCAAAAAAAAGAAAAAAAAAAAAAAGAAAAAAAGAAAGAAAGAAAGAAAAAAGATCATTCTGATTCTGATTTAATAGGGCCCTTCGAAATGGACGTTGACGGCTCTGATTGAATCTGATGTCAATGAGAGCAATGCTGACTTTAGAGGACTGAAAATAATTTTAACTATAAACTATTTTATTGTTTATTTTGATAATCAATAATTTATTTGTACGTGACTAGGTGATAAGAAATGTCCATGTCAAGATTTAGGAATATGAGCAAGAATGGGGTGGGTGCGGGGTAGGTAATAAAATGGCTTTCTTTCACCACACAGTGTAACTTGATGGTAAGAGTTTTTGTTTCAGTACTCAAGGAGGAGTGGTTCGAACAATAGCCTTAGTAAAGCGTGTCTGTTACATGTGGTATTATCAACCATTGATGTTTACGTGGCATGGGTTGATAAGCCACCAGAGACCTTTTTTTTTTTCTTTTTTTTTTTATTCAGAAAAAAAAAAGCTTTGCTTTCTTTCTAAAAAACAAAGAAAAAGAAAAAGAAAAAAGAAAAAAGTATTAGCTTGGCTTTAGCTGAGACGTGGTGGGGAATCAGAAATTGGACTGTCGTGCGGGGGACTAAAATGGCTGATGGAAAATAATATACGCAAAACCATACAGCCTATTAGTAATAGCATTAACTACTAATATCAATAATTTTTTTTTTTTTTCAGTCTACGACCAAAAACATGAACCTGCTGCTATTTCAACCATGTCACAGTCACGCATACAAGAAGTCAATGACTCTGTAGGACATTAACTAACCTACTAGATGGAAAGGTGCTGGAAGGAGGTCAGAAAGCTACAACCAGCTCAATACATATGTTCTGGATTCGCATTAAATATAAATAAGAAGCCAAATTCATCTTAGTACCCCCTCTTCTTTGATCATCACTTAATTGAAGGGCCTCTCACACCCAGGTTGAGGAAATTTAAAGTTGATTGTAGCTAGGGGGGGGGGGGGGGTAATGCTGGTTGGAATAAGAATCTCGTGCCCAAAGATATCATCATCTTTCTCATACTCATTATCCCATGATAGAACAGGAGCAATAATCTATTTACTGAAAGGAATAAGACTAAAATCCAAGACTGCTCTAAGTTTTAATTTTTTTCATATCATTATTCTAAGTTTTAATTGTCATTTCAATTTTCTAAATTTCAAATTTTGTTAATTAAATATTCTATTAGGATTCTGTTAAATCTTTCCGTTTACCAACTAAAAAGATGCCGTTTTGGACTTCTTTTTATTAATTTAATTTTTTTATTTCGTAATTAAAAAAAGGAAAAACTATTATTATTATTATTTTTTTAACTAAGGGGAATGACGTCGTTCCCCTGCCCCTGCTAAAAAAAAAAAAAATCACCCCGGTAGTTACGGCTCCAGCCAAGTACAACCAAAGAAGGAATATAGAACAGCGACAATCATCTTTGAATGAAAATGAGAGCAGTTTCAAAGAAATCCATCAAACCAGTTGCAGCAGCCGGGACAGTGGAATCAAGTGTAACTAGAATGGAGAATATACAGAACATGCCAAATAGCGCACTAGGGAACCTAACAGAAGCAGCCACAATCGCCGTTTTCAAAATCTTATCTGTTGCCAGGATAATCCCAAGCGAAATAATCAAATGCGCATTCCTAAACACCTAACATGCATTGAAAAAAACAAATCCCATCAAGCTATAATGTCATTCAAACAAGGCCAGACTTCAGACTAGCAATGGCTCAGTGCCCATTTGATAACATGTTTCCAAACTGCCCTTTTTCATAGTACAACTTCTTTAAATTGATTTTTTCTAGGATCAAAATAATACCATTGTGCAAAAAACTGAAGAAAAAGTCGTATCAAAAGGTTAGTGCCATGGATTGAATCATTTGGCTTAAAGAAGATAAAACACAGATTGAAAAGGCCGCCGGAGCTGGAGTTGCTAGAGTAGACCCTAACCCACCGGAGTACATCCTAGCCCATCGAAGTAGACCCTAGCCCGCCGGGAAATCCATCTACTTCTCTCTTGGTGTTGATATATCTCTTTATCTCGGTCTCAACCTCACAGTCCTTCGCCGATCTCGCAATCTCTGTCTCTTTCCCCAGCCGATCCCTAACTCTCTCTCTCTCTTTCCCCCCTCTTTCTTTCTCCCCCAATTTTCTCAGTTAGGGCTCAATTATAAAACTGAAATTTAAAAAATTGAAATGCCAAAAGTTGAAACTTAAAAGCGCAGTTTTGAATTTTAACCAAGGAAAAATGATAAGTGAATTTATTTTTTTGAAAAGAGGCATGGCCTCAATTTATCTATCTTTTTTTTGGAATGAAATAAATATTAGTACCATTTATATTTTTGAGGTGAAAAACTGACAAGGCTTTAATTTGCAAATTTTTTTTTTTTTGATTTTCTCTTAATGGAAAAATATAGTAGAGTAGCATTTTGCATATGCTGTGCACGGATTGACACACCAACAACAAGGTCTCTCATTCATGGATTGGGATCCGGGAAAAATAGGTGTTTTGCCCTTATTTATTTTAATCTAGCACAATGTCTCTGTTTTGAAACTATTAAGTATTGTGTTCATGTTTTGAAATTTGATTTTTAGATAATCGAGTTTCCCATAAAACTTGATTTTATGATTATTGAATTCTAGGTAAGTTTTTGCAATGCTGGAGGGGCACCTATGGCTTTTCCCAATTTAAAAAATCCAACTGAAACTCGATTTTACTAAAATCGAGTTTTAGGAAAAGTAAAATCGAGTTTTAGGAAAAACTTACCTAAAACTTGATAATCATAAAATTGAGTTTCAATGTAACTCAATTTTTTAAAAATCGAGTTACATTGAAACTCGATTTTTAAAAATTCAAGTTACATTGAAGCTCGATTTAAAAAAATTTAAGTTTCAAAACAGGGACATGATATTTCATAGTTTCAAAATAGGGACAATTTGCTAGATATTTTAAAAAATAAGAGTAAAAACTCATTTTTCCCAAACATAAACAAGTATTAGTTGTTTTCACGTGTGTAAGTTGTTTTCACACGTAAGTTTCTAGTGGCGTTCGGTTCATAAATCTGTCGCAAAAAATAGCGTCCATGTCTAGAGGCAAGTTAGCCTACTAACAACTCATGATCTTGCTGGTTGGTGAATTGTTTCAGTAAAATAATAAAATAATAAAGTTATTTGATGACTTTCATAAACAAATTTCTGTAAAGTATACTATATATATCTTGCGATGTGCACCTTCTAGAATTCTTGACTAAACTCAAGAAGCACATTTAACAGTTTTTAAATTTTAGCCCCACAATTTTGAGTTTACAAACTTTTTTCCTTTAATAAGAGAATTTTTGTTTTTGTTTATTTATTTATTTTTTTTCTTGAGAAGAAAGACTTGAATATCATTAAGTTTGAAAGGCCAAATTGGTCTGAACAACATGAGCAGTATTAGGTGGCAGAGAAAAGTGAATTGAGGGATAGGAATACATTGGAACTAAGAAGCTAAACATTTTACATAAAAGATCAGATTACCATGTAATGCCAAAGATGGAAAAGGACTGATTAGATCTCTAATGACAATCTTAGAATCTCCCTCTACTGTTAGAGGGCTAGTATTGGGGGTGTAAACAGCCTCCAATTGCTATTTTAGCAATTAAGAACCCAAAAAACGTGTTCCAATGTAAATCTTAAAAATTTTAGAATCGTGAACAGTAAGTACTTATATTTACAACTCACTGTTTATAAGTTTGTAAACACAAATAATATTAATTTATTCTCTCTCTCTCTCTCTCTCTCTCTCGCTCTCTCCCCACTTCTCTTTCAAGTCTTTGAAACTGTGGGTTCCAGTTAGCTCAACTGGTAAAATCTCTGATAGTTGTATAAGAGATTAGGGGTTTAATCTCCGTTTACACTGAAAACTGATTGGTGTCTTGGTCTGACGATAAAGAGCGATCATTAGGAGCCGACGCCATAAGTTGAAACTCTCTCAAAAAAAAAAGAAAAGGTCTTTGAAACTCTCTTCTCTCTTAGCTCTCTGCATCTTTGAAACTCTCTTCTCTCTCAACTCTTTGCACTTCTCCCTTAGTCTCTCTCAATCTCCGAAACTCTCTTCTCTCACAACTCTACCTCATTATCCTCGTGAATTTAGGCAGTGGGTTTCGGTGATGGCACAGATTGGAGTTTGGGTCAGTGGTGGTTGTGGTTGGAGTTTGGATTGGTCGTTTGGTGGGGTTTGGAATGGTCATTTGGGGTTGGCATTTGGGTGGTGTTTTGGTCGGATGTAGGTGTTGTTTGGGTCAAATTTAGGTGGTGTTTGTTGGTTTTGGTGGTGGGTTTCGGTGATTGCTTATTGGTTTTCAGAGTTTGGATTGGTGCTTGCTAGTTTTGGTGGTGGGTTTCCGTGATTGCTTGGGAATTTGGATCGGTTCTTGCTGGTTTGGGTGATGGTTGTTTAGGTGGGTTTTACATTGCTGTTTTGGAGATGGGTTTCGGTGGGGCTAGGTGGTTGAGTTTTTTTTTTTTTTTTTGGGTGTAAAATGGGTTTGATTTTGGGATGGGTATTGATTAGGGTGGTGGTGGCACTTTTTTTTGGGGGTAATTTTGGTGGAGTTTTGCAGGGACGGACCTATAGTAGGGTAGATGGGGCCATGGCCCCCCCCCCTTCTCCCCCCATTAAAAAAAAAACTTGGTATACAAAAAGTTAAGATTTTCCCTTATATATATATTTATTTGTCTCTCCTCCTCTAAAATATTTAGATATTGACCTACGAGAAAAGAAAGAAATAAATAAAATTCATGCCACTTTAACTAAAAAAAAAAAAATGGACTAAACAAAAATCACGCACAAAATAAGAAACACTTATCTTGTATGTTATACTTTGTTGACGTGTTTTATATTATGAAATTTTTAAGAAATACTTATTTTGTTTTTAGTATTTTGTTGAATATGAAATAGATGTTCGTTTTTATTTTCATAATTTTTTTTTTGTTTTTAAGCTTTGGCCCCCCTCAGGTACGAATCTTGGTTCCGTCCCTGGAGTTTTGGGTGTGGATTTGTTGGAGAAATAGAGAAAAAGGAAAGAGAGAGGGAAGAGAAGAGAGAGAATTGAATTGTTTATATTATTTAATTTTGTAGTTTATATTAGTTTAATAAGTTGTATATAAAAATAAAAATAAGGATGTAGGATGAGTTGTAAAATGAGATAGTAAAATAGATAAGATATATTTCTAAGGTATAAAATAGAACATTTTTGCATTTTCTGATGCTAATGCTCTTACCTGGTGGATCTCTGCTTCCAATGCAAACTCAACTACTCTCTTTGCTGAGACAAGGATGCTATTTTGTAATTCACATCTTGGAACTTTAGTCAATCTCATAATTTCTCCTTCAAATTAAAAGAGAAAAAAAAGAAAACGAAAGAAAGACGAGCATCTACTTTGTGTGTCATGTAGGCCACACCAGATTTTATGTTAATTATTATATATTTTGTTAAGATTTTTAAGTCTTGGCTAATTTCATGACAAAGTTATTGTAATTTTTGGGTTTTGATATTATAATGTAAACAGTGGTAATGAAGGCTGAAACCTAAAAGGTTGAAAGCCTCTGTTCATTGTGCAAGAAGACAAACTCGGTTGTGTGAAATTGAAGGCACGATCTTGCAAGATCAAACAAAAACTCTAGATCAATTGAACTATATTACGAAAATTCCGAGAAATTCTTCAAGAGTTAGTTGTGTAATCACCTCTACCCCAAATCCTACCTATATAAAACCCTTACTTCGACCCTAACTTCATAAGAGGAAGACCACAGTTGAAAATATAAGTGCACAATTGCACCTAGACCCAAAGAAAATTATGGGCTCAGGCCCAATGAGCCTTAAACAATAAAATTTGTAGAGCGTGGGCTTAAAATCTAGATTAAAGGTACTGAGAACTTGATAACAGGCTTTGGTATGCAAACACTTGTAAATAATGAATGATAATTGCCGATGGACCTCCTTGGACGTGAGCCGAGAAACACTGTTATATTATTTCTCTTTCTTTCTTCTAGATTACAATTCTTAAAATCCCACTGCCTTAGTTACAGACTGACCCCCTTTAAATACTTCCTTTCCTGACACTTTATCCACGTGTTGCTTAAACCCCCTCCCCCCTAGATATTTCTTCCCTTAGTGCCTTTGAATAGTGACCAAAAGTTTCAGCTCTACTGTTCAGGGGTCACTTCCCCATTAATGCGGCCAAGGAGGTAGGTGCAGAGCCTTTAATGTGGAGGTGGCAGCCTTAGCTCATGATACTTTTCTAACATCGGTGTATCTAGAAGGTTCAGGGCTTTCCCCTCTTAACCAACAGTCTTTCCAGAGTTCTGCCTTGACCTTCGTACTGAATCTACGAGTTTTCTTGGGTCTGTCCGAGGAGAAACTCACTCTCGGATGTGTCCTCGGACTCTCGGCGTATGGGCCGATCCGCAGTACTAACAAATTCTTTGCCCAAGAACAGATCGGCCCTTCTTGCTAGAGCCCAAGGGCCCAAATGCCCGCTTGGGTCCTTTTACTCCCCACAATAGCCCTTCAAAACTCTATTTTTCAGCATCCGAGGAGAAAAATAGGGTTTTGATCCAACGAGAACTTACCTCATACGTTTTGTAAATAAACTACGCGTGTGGAGATCGTTTCGCATTCCAGAGGATGCCACTTGGCGGTTTTATTTTAAAAAACGCGCGCATTTATTACCGTAAGTTACACCTTATCCCCCACGTTCAACGGTGAGATGAGCATCCAACGGCCCTTGTTACCCTTTGAAAATTTGGGCGGGACGAATACAATTTCGAGGCCGTTTTCCCGCACGTCGTGACGCTTTGGGAACTTGCGCCTTCATTTATTTCTTCAGAGGCTAATCCTATCAAAACATCAGTAATCACATTTTTTCTGTAGAATTCCGTGGAAACTCGCACAACTTCAAACTTGTAAGTTCTTATTCTTTTTCCTTAACCTATTCTCCTCGGATCCTGTCCTCGGCTCCCATTTTAACCGTTCTTCCTCTTAAAACTTAATCTTTCGTTCCTTTCCAATGGGAAAATTTAAGTGTCTAGTTGACACCGCCGCTGGGATGAAAGGTTTCAGAGCTAAGTATCACATTCCCAGCGACGTAGGTTTAAGATACTGCCCGGTGGAAGCCGTGGCTGGGTCTAGGAGAACGGGAGAGGTTATCATTCCCATGATTGCCTTCATAGAAGGTGGGATGACCCTCCCTATGAAAAGCGTGACCAGGGAATACCTTCGCAACCACCGGTTGTGCCCCGACCAGTGTGCTCCCAACGTCTTTAGAGTCCTAGGAAGCGTCGACGCTCTAAACGAGCAGATGGGTCTGAACCTTACCTGGCACGACGTCGTTTTTATGTACGAGTGCCATAAACTTACCAATGTAGGTTATTACATCAAATCCCGCTCTAGCGTAGTTAGGTTAATCTCCTGTCTGCCCAAGTCCAATAAAGGCATGAAGGACGACTACCTCATCGCCTCAGGCAATTGGCACGACGGCCCCCACTGCCCAGTTGAGTGGGGAGATCCAAGTGCGACTTAGGATCTAACTTCCCACCCCATAAATCCATATAAGCATCTTAGAATGTCATTTGCATTTATAAACTGTTTGACTTTGATTTACCACATGTCTTAAAAGTCTGATCATGTTCGTCTGTCCTTGGTGTCTTTCTTTGCAGATAAACAACTCGTGCGCCCCCGCTTGAGTCACTGCAACGTTGCAGATTTGAACCGAGTGCTTCGCTCAGAGGTGTTCGTGAGCGCGGACTTACAACTTAGGGCGGCTCATTTGATATTAGGGTACGACCCTATCTCCTCGGACTTCCAGGAGATCGAGAACGCCATCATTGCCGGTGACCGGCGGCGTAGGAGGATTCACGTAGCCAGACCACATTTCCTAGCCGACCATGACCTTCCTGACGACCCCCACACTATATTGTACACATAGACCATTGCGGCAATCCCCCTCGCCACGCACCCTCAGGCAACAGTTGTCCCAGAGGAGCAAGTGTCTTCGTCGAACACGTTGGACGAGGAGATAGATAAGTTTCAACTCGAGGACGCCCAATGACCTCGTGGAAACCCGTTTGTTGTTCTTTTCGACGAGGAAGAGGAGCTAGCCGAGACCTCTGGGATCACGGGCCTAGCGATAGCACGTCCAGACGACAGCTCCATTGAGGAAGACATGGACGAGCTCAAGGGCCTTATGACGGCGAAAGGCGCGAGAGTGGCCAAAAAGGGTACGAGGGGGTCCCAAGTTCCCCCAGCCTTGCCACCACCCCCTCCTCCAGCCGACCCCAAACTTCCAGCTGAGGAGCCTAAAAAGAAAAGAAAAGGGGAGGCCGAGGAGACTGGTGGCGAAAAACAAAAGAAGCCACGACAACTACCACAACCAGCTCAGCAGCAGAAGCTGGACAAGGGGAAAGGTCGGGCTCGCTCAGTCGAGAGTGGGGAGATCAGAGACATGGCCGAACTGCGCCGAGCACCGGCTACCTGGTCTCCTGACTTAAGACTGGACGGCGCACCAATCCCCTGCCACTCCAGTATTAGGGCAATCCAACAAGGCCACGCCCACCACTTGGCCGAGGCGTTGGAGCGTCCTCTTCTTCAGCCCAAGGACATGGAAACCTTGGAGAAGATGGGCCAGCCTCAGTTGTTCCTTTCATTAAAAAGGGATTTAGCTCTGGTAAGTTCCACCTCACACTTGTACTCTAGATTCATTTGTAAACACTCTACCATATTTAACCTCCTGACATTTTTTGCAGGCCATCCAAGAAGTTTTCGCGGCCGAGAAGTTCGTGGAGGATTCTCGGAAGCGCGCGGGGATGGAGCAAGAGCTACGGCAAGAGGCAGAAAGGTCCCTAGGCCAGGTCCTAGCAGAGAATGGGAAGATCACATCGCAGCTGGCCGATTTAAAAAGAGAGAAGGATGGTGCCGAGGCCAGCTTAAAGACGATGGAAAACCAAGTGGAGGGGCAACGTAAGCTTCTTTGCCAAAAGGATGACGAGCTCTCTCAAGCCCAACGGGCACGCTCTGATTTGGAGAAGGAGCTTTCGCGGGCGAAGGAGGAGGCTCGCGCCCACAAGCACGCACTGGAGGCCGCGAAGAAGGCCAGCTATCAGGAGGGAGTAAATGCAACGCAAGAACTGTTGACAGAAGCCTTTGCGGCCTTGTGCCGAGAGTACTGTCGACAGGTCTGGGGAGAGGCCATGAATGCAGCAGGGGTTCCTCAAGCTTCCGAGCTGAGGAAGCCCGAGAACATTTGACTTCCCCTAGACATACAGGAGATAGAAGACCCTCCTGTTGTTGCCTTCCCTGCCCTTCCTCCTGTGGTGCAAGATCTCGTTCTTGATCCTACAGAACCTGAAGGTTCCCGTAAAGAGAAGGACGAGCGTGACGGTGCGGAGAAGGAGCAAATTCAGAACGTGGAGCCCCTCGTTCCTTCAACAGACAAAGGGAAGCAAGTTTTGTCTACCTTTGAGCTGGAACTGAAGAGCACTGAGGCTGGCAGCAGCTCCCTCTAAGACCCCCCTCCCCAAGCTTAGGGCCTAGCATAGGACTTTCATGTACTCCCCTTTTTTGATGATGTATATAATCAATGAAGAACAATTTTATTCAACTTTCACTCATGTTGTACTTGTTTTACTTTATTCTTTTTGTGCTTGTCATGAAAGTTCTCACTAATACATAGTTAAAGGAAGAACATAATAAACAAATCTAACTCCAGGAGTTGCACAATTATAACCTCCACACAGCCATGCGCATATTTGCTTCGCAAAGTAGAATATTTAAGAACCTGACAGAGATTAACTTAGTTTGGATATTAAACAATGCCTTAGTTAAAAAAAACTCATATGATGGTTAAACTTTTGTAATCTGAGGTATTACTTTCAGTAGAATGTAAGGTCCGAGGGCCATTCCTTACAAAAATTTGTTTAACACTTAAAGATATAGAACTTAAGACCTAAGTTAATGAATGGTAAGATACTGATTTCCACAAAGCGTGTGATAAGAATAAGAACAGTGACTAAGGTGCTGTTTAACAAATGAGAAGATATCAATTTTCACAAGGTTTGTGGTCCGAGAACCATACTTAACCAAGTTTCTGTTTGACACTTAAGAATAGTAACTTCAAATGTTAATTTCCCCAAAGTAGGAGGTCCGAGGACTCCGCATAACTAAGATTCTGTTTAACAAATGACAAGATATCAATTTCCACAAGGTTTGTGGTCCAAGGACCATACTTAACCAAGTTTCTGTTTGACACTTAAGAATAGTAACTTCAAATGTTAATTTTCCCAAAGTAGGAGGTCCGAGGACCCAGCATAACTAAGGTTCTGTTTAACAAATGACAAGATATCAATTTCCACAAGGTTTGTGATCCGAGGACCATACTTAACCAAGTTTCTGTTTGACATTTAAGAATAGTAACTTCAAATGTTAATTTTCCTAAAGTAGGAGGTCCGAGGACCCGGCATAACTAAGGTTCTGTTTAACAAATGACAAGATATCAATTTCCACAAGGTTTGTGGTCCGAGGACCATACTTAACCAAGTTTCTATTTGACACTTAAGAATAGTAACTTCAAATGTTAATTTCCTCAAAGTAGGAGGTCCGAGGACCCGGCATAACTAAGGTTATGTTTAACAAATGACAAGATATCAATTTCCACAAGGTTTGTGGTCCGAGGACCATACTTAACCAAGTTTCTGTTTGACACTTAAGAATAGTAACTTCAAATGTTAATTTCCCCAAAGTAGGAGGTCCGAGGACCCGGCATAACTAAGGTTCTGTTTAACAAATGACAAGATATCAATTTCCACAAGGTTTGTGGTCCGAGGACCATACTTAACCAAGTTTCTGTTTGACACTTAAGAATAGTAACTTCAAATGTTAATTTCCCCAAAGTAGGAGGTTCGAGGACCCGGCATAACTAAGGTTCTGTTTAACAAATGACAAGATATCAATTTCCACAAGGTTTGTGGTCCGAGGACCATACTTAACCAAGTTTCTGTTTGACACTTAAGAATAGTAACTTCAAATGTTAATTTCCCCAAAGTAAGAGGTCCGAGGACCCGGCATAACTAAGGTTCTGTTTAACAAATGACAAGATATCAATTTTCACAAGGTTTGTGGTCCGAGGACCATACTTAACCAAGTTTCTGTTTGACACTTAAGAATAGTAACTGTAAATCCCTGAGATATTTATAACTTTGAACTGTTAACTAAGAAAAGCACACTTTATTAATAGTAATACCTTCGAAGGTTATTTACATTCCAGGGGCGTTGTACAATTCTTTCATCTAGATCAGCTAGACGATACGACCCTATGCCAGCTATTGAAACAATGTGATAGGGACCTTCCTAGTTTGGTGCTAGCTTACCTCAAGCCGAGTTCTTAGCGGTGCCCACAACTTTTCTTAGTACAAGATCCCTAGGTGCAAGTGGCCTTAACTTCACGTGGGCATCATATCCCCGCTTAAATTTCTGTTGATAATAAGCCATTTGGACCATAGCTGCTTCGCGCCGTTCCTCAACCGAATCTAGGCCTTTCCCTAGGAGGCCATCGTTATTCTCCGGGCTAAAAGAACTTGTCTTTAGGGTGGGAAAACCAGATTCTAGAGGTATCACCGCCTCGGCTCCATAAGTCATAGAGAATGGCGTTTCTCCAGTGGACCTGCGCGGTGTAGTCCGATACGTCCATAGGACGTGTGGTAGTTCTTCTACCCATCTGCCTTTCGCATCGTCCAACCTTTTCTTGAGCCCACTGACTATGACCTTGTTGACGGCCTCGGCTTGCCCATTTCCCTGAGGATAAGCTGGGGTGGAGTATCTATTTATGATGCCCATATCACCACAATACTTCCTAAAAGCCTTGCCGTCGAATTGAACGCCATTGTCCGAAATAAGCGTGTGTGGTATACCAAATCTAGTGATGATGTTTTTCCAGACAAACTTCTTGGAATCAACGTCCCTGATATTTGCTAAAGGCTCGGCCTCGACCCATTTAGTGAAGTAGTCCGTCCCCACGAGCAGCCATCTTTTGTTTCCTGCAGCCCTCGGAAATGGCCACACGATGTCCAATCCCCATTGTACAAAAGGTCAGGGACTGGAGAGAGGATTTAGAACCCCTCCAGGTTGATGAATATTAAGGGCGAACCTCTGGCATTGGTCGCAAAATCTGGCATAGTCCTGAGCCTCCCTTTGCATATTGGGCCACCAATAACCCTGAGTCAGAGCTCTATGGGCTAAGGACCTTCCCCCAGTGTGGCTTCCACAAATCCCTTCATGCAGTTCTTCCAAAAGAGCTTCCGTTGATTCCGGGTGTACACATAACAAGTATGGTCCCGAGAAGGATCGTTTATACAATTTCTGATCCTCGGACAACCAGAAACGTGACGCCTTTCGACGTATCTTATCTGCTTCAGACTTGTCTTTAGGAAGAATGTCGTTCTTAAGAAAAGATATGACCGAGTCAATCCAACTAGGTCCAGGCCTTATTAGATGGATGCGAGCCGCATTGACAGCGGTAAGAGTTGGCTCTAGCAAATCCTCTACGAGGATAATCCTGGGCAAATTTTGAGCCGAAGACGTTGCCAATGTGGCCAAAGAATCTGCATGGGTGTTTCCACTCCTAGAAATGTGAGCTAAGACGAAGGAGTCAAATTCAGCTTGCTGACGCTTGACTTGGGCCAAATATTCCTGCATTCTTGGGTCCCTAGCCTCCATGGTCCCCGTGACCTGGCCGACCACTAACTGAGAGTCCGAGAACGCATGGACTTCCTTTCCACCCATCCTATGTACCATGTTTATCCCCACCAAGACTGCTTCGTACTTGGCTTCATTATTAGTAGCTGAGAATGACAGCTTTAGAGATTTTTCGAAGACAATTCCCTCAGGGGATATCAGGACAAGTCCGACACCAGATCCTCTCTGATTAGCTGCCCCATCCACATACATTTTCCAAGTCGGAGGTGCTGCGGCCGTGATCACACCAACTGATTTTCCATCCATGTGTGCTTTTTTCAGAGTTTCTTCTAGCAATGACTCAGTAAACTCTGCCACCAAGTTAGCAAGGACCTGGCCCTTCACGGAGGTGCGAGGCCTGTATTTAACGTCAAAGGCTCCCAGAATGGTTCCCCACTTTGCCACCCTGCCAGAGTAATCGGCGCTACGTAACACCGCCTTGAGAGGTAATTGGGTAAGAACCACCACCGTGTGGGACTGGAAATAATGAGGAAGCTTCCGCGTGGCATGAACTATGGCCAGAAGTGCTTTCTCCAAGAGTAGATAGAGCACCTCGGCCTCATTCAAAGACTTACTAACGTAGTAGACCGGTCTTTGCACCCCACTTTCATCCCTTATGAGGACCAAGCTGACCGCGTGGACGGCCACTGCCAGATAAGCAAACAAAACCTCGTCCGCCTCGGGGCGAGACAAAATGGGTGGTCGAGAAAGATATTGCTTAAGCTGTTGGAAGGCTAACACGCAGTCCTCGGTCTATTGAAACCCCTTCCATTTATTCAACAACTGGAAGAAAGGACGGCACCGGTCAGCTGACCGAGAGATAAATCTGCTCAGCGCGGCAATCATTCCAGTCAATTTCTGGATTTCTTTTGGGTTCCGAGGCGGCTGCAAATTCTGAATAGCCTTGACTTGCACTGGGTTTACCTCTATGTCTCTATGAGTAATCATATATCCCAAGAACTTTCCAGATCCCACGCCAAAAGAGCACTTTGAGGCATTAAGGCGCAACTTGTACTTTCTTAACACCTGGAAGGTGTCAGCCAAATCTTTAACGTGTGAAGATATTGTTTTACTCTTCACCACCATATCATCCACATACACCTCAATGGTCTTCCCTAATTGCTGTTCGAACATTCTGGTCATCATTCTTTGGTAGGTAGCCCCAGTATTCTTCAACCCGAACGGCATGACCTTATAGTGGTAGTTCCCTGTTGGAGTAATAAAAGCAGTCTTCTCTTAGTCCTCCAATGCCAATGGAATCTGATGGTAACCCTGGAAGGCATCCAAAAAACTCATACGAGGATGTCCGATAGTGGCGTCCACAAGCTGATCAATACGCGGCATTGGGAATGAATCCTTGGGGCAGGCCTTGTTCAAATCCGTGAAGTCCACACATACTCTCCATGTTCCGTTCTTCTTTTTGATTACAACCGTATGCGCCAACCATTCGGGGTAGAAAACTTCTTTAATAGCCCCAGCCCTTTTGAGTTTGAGCACCTCCTCCTTGACAGCCTCGGAATGTTCTTTGGAAGAACGTCGAGGTGGCTGCCTTCTCGGAACAATGGTAGGGTTGACATTTAAATGATGAAAAATGAAGCTCAGATCTACGCCTGGAGCCTCATAAGGGTCCCACGTAAAAACATCAATATTACCTATCAGAAATTCCAACAACTCCATCTTCTCCTGGTGCGGCAAACGTATGCCGACTTGGAAGAACCTCTCTGGGTCATCCGCTATCAAAAACTTCTCTAACCCCTCACAAACAGCCTCCTCTCCTGTCTCGGCTCCAGGTGCATCCGGAGCTGTTAATTGCTATGAATCTTGGATGAGCAAAGCCGATGACTCGGCTTCTGTCTGATGAAGCACCGCGGCCGATATGCATTGCCTGGCCACCGATTGGCTGCCGAGGATCTCTTCAACGTATTCCCCAGAGGGGAATTTAACCTTAACATGCAAGGTAGAGGAGACGGCTCCCAAAGCATGCAACCATGGCCTGGTGAGGATGGCTGTATATGGGGAGTACGCGTCAACCACAATGAAATCTACCTCAACCGTTTCTGAGCCGGATTGAACGGGCCAACGAATCTGTCCCTTCGGCACAACGGCCTTTCCTTCAAAGCTAATGAGTGGCAAGTCATAAGGAGTAAGATCTTCCAGTTTTAACCTTAGCCCCTTAAATAAATCAGGGTACATGATATCTGCACTGCTGCCCTGATCAATCATCACCCTCTTTACATCATAATTCCCTATCCTGAGGGTGACCACAAGAGCATCGTCATGGGGTTGAATGGTACCAACCTTATCCTCCTCCGAAAATCTCAAGACGGGTAAATCCACCTTCAACCTCTTCAGCCTGGAGCCTGCCTCTTCGGCCTGAGAATGGGAAACTGCCATCACCCTAGTGGGACCTGAGCCGGTCCTGCCAGGTGCAGCAAAGATAACGTTAATTGTTCCCAATGCCGGCCGAGATGGATTATTCTTCTGATTGTTTGAGCCAGATTGACTGCCCTGCCCATTAGGTTGACACAGGCGCTGCTTCAGTTTTCCTTCACTGACAAGCTGCTCCAAGTGGTTCCAAAGGGTCCGACAGTTCTCGGTAGTGTGGCCCACGTCCTGATAGTACTGACAAAAGAGGTTCTGATTCCTCTTCGCGGGGTCTCCTGCCATCTTACTAGGCCATCTGAAGAAGGGCTCCTTACGAACTTTCTCCAATAATTGGTGTACTGGTTCTCGGAACACAGTGTTCACGGCCTGAGGTACTGCCGAGCCGGACTGCCCAATGTAATCTCTCCTCGGCTTGTTGTTATGGTATCTGTCCGACCTGAAATCCCTTCTCTCCTGCGGGATAACCTTCTCCTTACCCTTTCCTTGCTGCTGGTCTTCCTCTACTCTTTTGTACTCATCAATACGATCCATGAGGCGACGCATGCTGCGGACGGGCTTTTTGGTCAAGGACTTCCTCAAATCGTGATCAGTAGGAAGACCTACCTTAAAGGTATTAAGCGCCACCTCATCAAAATCACCATCTATCTCGTTAAACATCTCCCAGTACCGGTCGGAATATGCTTTCAACATCTCCCCTTCCCTCATGGTCATGGATAACAGCGAGTCCAATGGCCGAGGCACTCTGCTACACGTGATAAACCGCGAAGCGAATGCTCTAGTAAGCTCCCCGAACGAACCTACAGACCTCGATTTAAGGCCGTTGAACCATCTCATAGCAACATGTCCCAAGCTAGAGGGGAAAACTTTACACATCAGGGTCTCGTTACGAGAGTGCACCGCCATCCTCTAGTTAAAGTGACTCACGTGCTCCACCGGATCAGTCCGGCCATTGTAGATGGTAAAGGTGGGCCGGGTAAACCTCTTGGGAAGCCTCCCTTTCTCAATCCTCCGTGAAAATGGAGATTTGGAGAGTTGGTGCAACGCCCGACTCATAGCATCGTTCCCCAAGCCCCTAGAAGGAAGTTTCTTGTGTCTGCGAGCTGGCGGGTCGTCCTCCTCACAAGAGGACATTGCGCTGGGGGGTGAGGATGACCTCAAGCTGTAACGACCTCCCCGGTCCTTCTCCGAAGAAGGACTAGACGAGGACGGTGAAGGCTTACGTCTGGCGCGGCGCAGTTTTCTTTTCAAATGATTAATCTCCTTCTGCATGGCTTTAGCACCATCCTCGTGGGTGGCGCTACCCCCACCATGAGTATGGCTAGCTCTAGGGTATTCTGTATGGACCTTTCCCTCACGATCCCTTTGACGCTCTAAACAATTGAAAAGATCCTCCAGTTGTGATCCTTGAGACTCTGCATGGTGTAAGCCTACGCTTGCCATAGTATCCCAGCTCTTTTTAGACTAGATTCCCACAGACAGTGCCAATTGTAAGTGTACAATTGCACCTGGATCCAAAGAAAATTATGGGCTCAGGCCCAATGAGCGTTAAACAATAAAATTTGTAGAGCGTGGGCTTGAAATCTAGATTAAAGGTACTGAGAACTTGATAACAGGCTTTGGTGTGCAAACACTTGTAAATAATGAATGATAATTGCCGATGGACCTCCTCGGATGTGAGCCGAGGATTACTGTTATATTATTTCTCTTTCTTTCTTCCAGATTACAATTCTTAAAATCCCCCTGCCTTAGTTACAGACTGGCCCCCTTTAAATACTTCATTTCCTGACACTTTATCCACGTGTTGCTCAAACCCCCTCCCCCCTAGATATTTCTTCCCTTAGTGCCTTTGAATAGTGACCAAAAGTTTCAGCTCTACTGTTCAGGGGTCACTTCCCCATTAATGCGGCCAGGGAGGTAGGTACAGAGTCTTTAATGTGGAGGTGGCAGCCTTAGCTCATGATACTTTTCTAATATCGGTGTATCTAGAAGGTTCAGGGCTTCCCCCTCTTAACCAACAGTCTTTCCAGAGTTCTGCCTTGACCTTCGTACTGAATCTACGAGTTTTCTTGGGTCTGTCCGAGGAGAAACTCACTCTCGGATGTGTCCTCGGACCCTCGACGTATGGGCCGATCCGCAGTACTAACAAATTCTTAGCCCAAGAACAGATCGGCCCTCCTTGCTAGAGCCCAAGGGCCCAAATGCCCGCTTGAGTCCTTTTACTCCCCACAGAAAACATAATTTTTTAAATCCAACCGGATTAGACAATTTGGTTCGATTGCATTAAATTGGAACTAAATCAGGCTGGTTTTTAAAATCTTGAAATGGGAATTCTAAATATTGTGAACCGTCAGTTGAACCTTTGAATCTCTGAACTATTTTTAATTAGACAAAGTTAGGGAAATGTTTTTTTATTGGAAAAAGTTTAGAAAGGGGGGGTGCAAGGGATGAAACCCTAAATCTCTAGCTCCCAAAGTTTTATTGGAGATTTTTAAACAATTTGGATATATCCTATGGCCTTTTTTTTAACAAGTCATACCTTCTTATTAGTAACTTTTTAAACACTTATTATATCTTTGATTTCTAAGGGTTATTGGATATATATAATATTCTCCAAACGGAACAATGTCAGCATACACAAGACATTAATGTTCCCTTCTAGTAGGCATAAAGAAATGGTCCCCTAAACATTACTTAAAACAAATGGTATTTTGCCTATGCTTTTGAATAAGCTTGTATTTCATAGGTCAGAAGAAATCATTTTCAAAAATACAATTTACAAGCAATATATTTTTCTCGTCAGACTAGTTTCTTTTTTTTTTTTTTTCTTTGAAATAAAACGATAATAGACTTTATATATACAAAAACATGCTATACAATGGGGAAGAGAAAAGAGAGGTATTCTTCTAACCAAACAATGACATTTCTTTCTCTTTTGCAACACTAGCCAAAACTATAGTAGCACGATTACATTGTAAAGGTATGTTATTAAAAAATGAAATAAATAAAATCAAAACTATCTCTAATCAGTGTCACTACAAAAAACGCGCGCTATAGCCGCGTTTTTTAGCCGCATTTATAAAAAAAGCGGCTATAACTAACCTATAGCCGCGTTTAAAAGAAACGCGGCTATAGACCAAACCTATAGCCCCGTTTCCTAGAAACGTGGCTTCAGACCCAACCTATAGCTGTGTTTTGTTAAACGCGGCCATAGGTTAGGTCTAAAGCCGCGTTTCTAGTGCCTTGAGCTGCGTTTCACGTCCGGACTATAGCCGCGTTTATCAAAACGCGGCTATAGGTCCAGACAAAAATATTTTTTTAATCTGGTGCTATGTACAGTAGAACAAATTTTTTTTATAAGGGAGGGTTATAGCCGCGTTTCACAAAAACGCGGCTATAGGTCCAATTAAATAATATATATATTTTAAAAAGATGACTTGTATATCCAAATAATTTTTTTTTTTTAATATAAGGGGGGGCTATAGCCGCGTTTTCAAAAACGCGGCTATAGGTCCAGTCAAATAATATATATATTTTAAAAAGATTACCTGTGTATCTGAATAAATTATTATTTTTTTATAAGGGAGGGGCTATAGCCGCGTTTTCAGAAACGCGGCTATAGGTCCAGTCAAATAATATATATATTTTTTAAAAGGATGACCTGTGCATCCGAATAAATTTTTTTAGTATAAGGGAGGGGCTATAGCCGCGTTTTCAAAAACGCGGCTATAGGTAACACCAATAATAAAAGCCCAGAACCCACTTTCCCACCTACCCCCACTCTTATCTTTTCTTTCTTATCTTTTCTTTCTTTGGTCAGTGTCTGCTTTCCTGGGTTCTTTCTTTCTTTCTTCTCTGCAAGTGACGCCGAACTCCCTTCTTTCTCTTTTTTTTTTTTTCCTTCTTCACTCCAACACAGCTCTTTTTTTTTCTTTGTTTCTTTGCTGCTGCTTCTTCTTTTCTTTTTTTCTCTCTTTCCTTCTTTTTTTCTCTCGTTCCTTCTTTTTTTCTTTCAACACAACGCACACTCCTCTCACCGGTATACTCCACACCACCATGTACTTCATTTTTCAAGCAAGGGTCACTGGAAAGCTTCATAAGAAAAGCTAAAGGCTCACTCATCTCTACTATTTGAGGTAAAAATTCTCTAATTTTTTATGGGTATTATACTTTTTCTAGAAGTTATTTTTGCTATTGTGTTGCTAATATTGTGCTTATGTTTAAATAGGTTTGTGTTCTTGAGCTTTTGTGTTCTTTGAATGGATTTAGTGTTAAATTTGAGTTGGTTTTGTTAAAATTTGGAGCACGTTGCATTTGTACTGTCAGTATATTGTGTTTGATTTTGAATTTTCTGGGTGTGTTTGATTTTAAATTTTTTGGGTTTGTGTTTGATTTTGAATTTTTTGGGTTTGTGTTTAATTTAAAAATTCTTTTTGTTTGAATTTTGAATTTTTTGGGGAAAAAAAAACCCAGAAAATTATTTTTGTTTAAAAAAAAAAAAGCTGAATTTTTGAATTTTTTGGGAAAAAAAAAAACCCAGTAAATTTTTTTTTTTTTTTGTTTTTATTAAGACCTATAGCCGCGGTTTAAACGCAGCTCAGGTCTGGTCTGTAGCCGCGTTTTTAAAAACGCGGCTATAGACCTGAAGCCTATAGTCGTGGTTCAAAAACGCAGCTTCAGGTCTGGTCTGTAGCCGCGTTTTTAAAAACGCGGCTATAGACCCGCAGGGTCTGTTGCTGCGCCACTTAGGCCGGGGTTGTAAACGCGGCCATAGAAAACGCGGCTTTAGGTCTATAGTCGCGTTTTCGGTGTCTATAGCCGCGTTTTTGAAACGCGGCTATAGACCCCGTTTTTTGTAGTGTGTGATGGATTCAAGGATCCAAGCAATTTCAAGAGAGCAAAGTCTATTAGAATTAAAAAGATTAAAAAGTTCAGCAAAATTACTTTCCACCGTAACTGTAGAGAAGCAGGTACTTTGACAGAATAGCAAAGCTCTCCTCATTACAGAAGCGGCTGTGCAAAAAGGGTTCAATTTCTTCTCTTCCCGAACACATGAGGTAGCTAACACTTCTCCTCAATGATTCCGAATCAAACCAAAACCCATAGTGGAAGCTTTCTTTGACTGTGTAATCTTTAGACCGAACCTTCTTACTTTTATTCTTATGCTTAGTAATATTAAAGGATTTTTAGAATTATTAATTATTAAATAATTATATTATTTATTAGGGCGAATCACACCAACCACTCTTAAGTTTTCATAAAATGACACTCCTTCCAAATGTTTCAAAAAATGACACTCATACCCTTGTGATTTTATAAATGCAATAGATAAGAAGTCCATCCCCGCTTTTATATACATTCTTATCTAATGGAATATATTTCGTTAAGAAATTAATGATTTGAGAGGGGATAGATTTATCTATTTCACTAATAAAATTTTAAGGATTGGAGAGTTTCATTTCTTAAAACGTTTAGGGACTATTATTTCATAAAACCTGAACTGAGGTAGATGTAATTCGTTAAGAAATATATGTTTTGAGAGGGGATAGATTTATCTATTCAGTAATAAAATTTTAAGGATTGGAGAGTATCATTTCTTGAAACGTTTAGGGAGTATCATTTCATAAAACCAAAACTGAGGTAGATGTAATTTGCCTTGTTTATGGATTATTTATCATAAAAAGAAGCTGGATAGTGATTGTTTCACATCCAACAATGTTCATATTTCATTGTCTACCAAAACATTTGGCGAAATTATCCTAATTTATAAAATATTAGTTATTAATTTAATGTCAATTGCTAGGCTTTGGTACCCTGTCTTTATCGTCTTCCAAATTGAAGCCTATATACGCTGTCTCTTAATAATATATAGATTTGTAAGAATCATCCTAATTTTGTTGTGGTAAAGGAAAGGGTTCGACCTTATATTCTTAAGGTGAGGGTGCTTTAAAAAAAAAAAAACAAAAAAAGTGCGAGGGTTCTGGGAATTAATTCTTTATCATTACAAGTCCTTCATGAAATCAAACCTTATGATTGACCAATTAAAAAATTGGACAAATTCAATGATGTTGAGAATTAAGAAACCAATTATCGTATGCCAATATTGTACACGGTGTGAAAATTGGAAAACGATTCTACTTAAATCAGTATCTCTGTATTTCACTGTTTCGTTACAAAATCAAGGAATATCGTACAAAACTCCATAAACAGTTCAACGAATTGAAGGTGTATATGTATATATATATATTCAAGGGAAAAAAGAAAAAGGTTCCTCGACTTGGCACATACCATGTTCGACCACGTAGAGAGATCAGATGATATCGCCAGGAGCATATTAAAGCATACCATGACCATATCAAACTTAGAAGAAATTAACAAGACAAAAAAGAAAAGAAAAGAAAAGAACCAGAATCAGATTCCCCCCGTGTCTCTTTCTCTCTCTCTCTCTCTCTACTTGATTTGCACCCACATTGCCTTACTTGGAACCCCACGATAAACCACAAAGATCAGATAGTACCCAGCAGGAGCAACCTCACGTGTAGGCGGTGCCACTACCTCAACTTGGTAAACAGTAGGGAAAACCTTACGCACATCAACTTTACCAAGAAAAAGTAGTCTTTGATTCATAGAGTACCCGTGCGTTGTAAACGGTGGTGCATACATGCTCACCTTCACATCCCTCTTATCCACGAATGACTCACCAAGCCTAAACTGCACCACGAAGTTTTTTTCGTAAGTTAGAGTGGTCTCCGATGCCTCCTCTACGATTATTGGCCTGTGTATAGCCAATGCTGGGTCCAAATAAGGCGGTGAAAACTTCTCTATCCTCATCTCTGTAGGATACTTGGCGGTGAAGTTATACCCTGGATTAGGGTTACTACCTCCTACTAAAACTTTCCCATCAGGAAGTAATGCAACCGCAGAATGATACATTCGTGGAATTGTAGTGGGATTAAGCACCTTAAACCTTTGGTTCATAGGATTATAAGGACTATAAAGTATCGGATTCAAGTTCGGGTCTTCGGCAGAGTACCATGCTGATGTACCTTGCTTGGCGCCGTTGAGAATCAAGAGGTCTCCATTCGGAAGATTCAGCATATCCCCCATGACACGCGGTGTAGGCATCGTTTCCTTCTTCCATTGAGCGTTAGGTTTTGTGATTTGAAGCCTGTTGCAATCTTGTAATGCCGGTAAGAAGATTGAGTTTTGGGCTAAAGTATAGGCCTGTGGCTTCGCCCCACCGCAAATAATGACCTCAACTGCGATGGTCGCGGCATTCTTGACGTAGAGTTTTATAGGAAGGAGAGCCGACATCGCCGATGCTGGGTAGTTGCGGGAGCCGCCTTCCAAGATTGGGAACTCTTTGATGATCTTGTTGGTCTTAGGGTTGAGGAGAACTGAGCGGTTGTTTGCGAAGATGAAGACGTTGCCATCGGAGGAGAGGTGGACGAAAGGGTACAAGTTGTTCTCTTCTATATCAGTGGTTTGGTAGAGGAATGGAAACTTGATGGATTCGGCATTGGATTTGCCTGCTGGTGGAACGTATTCGTAGCTGAATGACTTGCGGCCACCCACCAAAAAGAAACCACCATCGGCTAGGGTTATTTGTGTTGCATACCTTAATTAGGGGACAAGGTACCAAAGAATAGATAAGTAATAAATGGAAGAGTTTGATTCTAATAAAATATTATATTATATTATTTTAGTTTTAACAAGTGAGATGTTAGGATATTTATATATATATATATATATATATATATATATATATATATATATATATATATGAGAGTTCAAATTCTCCTTTGTAACGGTTTCAAAAAAAAAAAACTCCTTTGTAACAATTTATAAATTTTTTTAATATAGTATATGTTATTGTAAATTAAAAAGTAATATTAATAATAGATCAGTATAAAAACCAATAAGAAATTAATCATATCAACAGTTTGTAAAAATATTATAAAATAGTTTGTATTGATTGTATTACTCATTTAATTGTAAATTAATTTTTTCTAAGAGTTAGATTCTAAGATAGTTAAAGAAGGTATTTGCAAAAGGCATATACATACCATCTTGCGTCTGCCAGTGTGTATTGGAATTCTCTCCAATCGCAGTCCTCACATGTATCCATGTATCTAACCGTTCTTGTCCCGTCTTTCCATCCACCAGTGCTAATCAAGATACCATCGGCAGTGAGGCCTCCTGATGAGCACCATGGGTCAAACACCATCTGCACCAAGTTAAGTAAAGCTCATCATACCATAATTAAGAAAATTAAGGACCAAAATTATAAGCAAAATTAATTTATTCACATTTCATGAAAATATGAACCTTGAGTGGTCTCTTATAGCCTGTGTTATAATCAAATTCCACACCGTGAGACCAACAATCCTCTTTGTCTCTTTTCTTATCATCCTTGTAGGGAATGCATTCTCCGTTGGGCAATTTAAGAGTTGACATGCGAAATGCTGTGGCATCGAACATTATGATCTTGTTGTTAGGAAGTAAATTAACGTGCATGGCATTGGCGCCAGAGTCCGCGGAAAGAAGCATCCATAACCCTTTATAGTCTGTCTCAAAAGGAGGATTTGCCCCCTGATCAGCTTTATCAGTCTCATCTCCAATACCAATGGATCCAAGTAAAGGGATTGTGATGCCAGGAAGCTTAAGCCCTGGATTTTTATCTTGGTCATCATTAGATCCCCTAAACGGATTTGGGAGCCAAAATTGCGAATGCACGGTAACTAGCAAGAGAGGGAAAACAATGAGAGTTCTAAGCAAGGCCGCCATTGAAGAAATGCCTTCAATGGGTGCCTCACGGTGTTTAAAACCACAATGTTTTTTTCCTTTTTCTTTTGCTTCTCTTTGTTTTCGATCCCTTCTTTCCCTCTCCATCTCTCTTTGGAATTTAAGGTTGCAATGAGTCAGTTATAGTTTACTAAAATAGTTTTTGGTTGCTCCTTGTTTAGAGGAAACTTTCTTAATAGTTTGTTTTAATTTAATATGAGCCAGGGAATGAGAGGATTTCAGTTTCCATATGCGGAACTAAAACTGTACAACCAATACATTAACAAAAACCCCCGTCTCCCTATCTCTTAACCATTAATATTTTTTATTATTTGCTTCATATACTAGATTTGGACCTATGGTGACCACTATAATATTACTCTTTTTTGTCAAGTCAAAAATGCCAACGAATTTCTTTGATGTAGGTGGTTTTTGATTCCATTTATCTTATTTGACAACAAAATAATTAACAGATCATGTTTATAACTGTTGTAATAACATGTTATGATTGATGCACAATAAAATATATGTTAATAGTACGACTAAGTATAAGTAATGTTAACTTAATACCTCAGCAAGTTAGAAACATTTTCTACATTTCTTTTTTAGATGTTAAAAACAAATTTAATATTAGAATGTAACCTAACAATAGCAACAAACACACAAAATTTTCACTACATTTTAACAACATAGCTAGCTGTCCTACCACCTCACACACTTGAACCCATGCCACAACTGAAAAGAAACAAGAAAAGAAACAAACGAAGAAGAGGAAAACAAATAGCTATGCAAGGTAGAGAGAAGAAAGCCAATCTTGGAAGGAGGGGTGGCAGAACGGTGGGTTTGAAAGAAACGTAAGAATTTTGGGTTTTGGTGATCTCTGTGTTCTCTTATTTTTTTTCCTTCTTATTTTTATGTGCAAACTAAGGAAAAAAAACTGGTTTCCGCGTTGTTATATATATATATATATATACACACACATTTTAAATTTATTAACAATGAACATAAAATCCTAGTGTGAACCTCAATAAAGTAATACTTAAAAAATTTGAACTGCAAATGAGATAGTAAGCACGGCCAGGCCTTATATAAAAGATCCTCCAATTGAAGCACATTCAATTAAGATATCTACACAAGAGTCTTGTAGTTTAATTGTTGCTTTTCCATACATAAAGTATTTGGTGGTTTGGAGAGATAAGGTTCGAGTAGCAGGATTAACAACATATTGTAATTATCTTTAAAAAAGAGAGTAAACTATCTATAGAGGAAAATAGTCAAACCAAATCTAATATAAGCTAGCAGATACCAACTATTTGATCCATTAATTTGAAGATACTTCTTTGAAAAGGCCCTCTTATGAGAGAGTCTTTTCAAATATACACATTTTGATGTGATGCACATTACGGTAATGAGACATTAAGATGTTTGTTTCATTTGAGTTTTTCTAATATTACGATTATCTAAGATTATAAAATATATTACGACACCTTAATTTTATCAACGTCTTAAACGACGAATCTTACATTACATATTTATGGGAATGTTATAATTTTTCCCAATTGACAAAATTGTCCATTGTAAGAGCATTTGCATCAATCAATGCAAAATAGAAAATGGTATCAATTTTACACATTCAACTCCCAAAATCACTTACATTAGTCAAGCTTAAAATGTGTAAATTAATTTACATAATTACTGTAGCAAATTTGTAAATTTATATTGATATTATTCACTTTATATATAGTTTTTTTATTCTTTTTTGACTTATTTAGAGGCTGAAAGAATAGAGTGGATAATGGTTATTGTGTGTGGAAAAATAAAAACAATTTAAAAAAATTATGAAAAATTAATATTTTAATGTAATGTAAAATAGATAATTTGATGTGAAGTGTTTTGAAAAGTGAATATGTAAAATAGAAAAATTAGGTTTTTATACTAAAATATACTGAATTTTTTTTTCTTTCACAAATTGATGTGAATGCTTTAATATATTTTAATTACAAAATTATCCTAAAGCATTTTTTTCAAACCCTAATCTAGTTGTACTCTCTCTAACCAAATTAAAACCCAAAAAAAATTTCTAACCAAATTCTCTCTCAAGCCAAAGTAGATCTTAAATAGATCTTTGGAAGAAAAATTTTCATCTTAAGTAGATCTCGTACCTGTTTCCTTCTAGAAGTTTAGTTCTTGGTTCTGAGATTTTTTTTTGTTTGTTTCTTGGGAAAATTTCACACACAAAGAAAGCCTCTCTTCCATCGACCACCATCACAACCATGGCTTCTTCATCGATCACATCTCAAACTACAACTTTACCACTCGAAGAAACTTTTACTACTTCACCGATCACACCTCCAAGAACCAAAACTTGGTCTTTGACTTTGCTTCCCTCTACCACTCAATTTTTTTCTAGCCGAAATCACTATTACCGAGCACCTCTATATCCCCTGGCAGCCCTTCCATGTCTATGGCTATCTCTCTCTTTCAAATTTGTAGTTTTGGATCTCTCCCTCACTCTTCCTCTAATTCGTTTTGGGTCTAATTTGATTATTATATTATAAACTTTTCTAGATCTCGATTAGATCCGATGGAAAAATAGAAGTAGGAAAATGGACAATGGAGATATTGAGTTTGATCAGAAATTTATTTGGTGAAGATAACATGGGTTTGTTTAAGGGAGAAAAATTTGTTTATTTTTTTGGAAATCTAAACTGTTTGGTAGATGAGCAACTGAAATAAAATTTTGTTTAATATTTCTGTGAGGTGAATAAGTGCAAGAAAGTGAGAAATTTTGTCTTTTTTTTTTGTTGTTGTTGTTGTGAATTTAACTATTTGGTCGGTGATAAAGTGTACGAAAGTTTTAACCACAAAAAAAAAAAAAGTGTAGGAAAGTGAGAATTTTGTTTAATTGTTTTGTGGATCTCGTTGTTTGGTTGATGAGAAAGTGTAGGAAAGTAAAATAAATTTTTATTTATTTATTTTTTGGGATTTTTATTTAAAAATAATTGTTTAAATATTTCAAGGGACATTTATGGAAATTTCATTGTAAAAACTGTAATTATTTTAAGAAAAGCAAAGAAACTAACAAAATAAAAAGTAACATTATATTCTTGTAATGTGATAGGAATGTCACTAATGAACCAAACATATAATGTTACAATCCTTTAATGAGTTTCAATGAATGTAATTTTATAGTGTGATGCAACATTAAGTGAACCAAATGCACCCTTAAATGTAAGATATTAAAACAATATACTTATAAACTAGTATTTCCACCACCGCTCCTCCTTGGTGCGGTGGTCACTCTACAAGTATAAATGTTTGTGGGGTGTGGAGGGCAACGGTTAGGGTTCAAGTTTCCAGAAGGGAGTTTTAAATATATATATACTTAGATTAGGCTAGAGTAGAAATTCCATCTTTTATATATATATATATATATAAAACTAGTATTTCCAATAAGAATAAAAAAATCACTCAAAAGTCATGAATCATAGATTATGGAGATAAGTTTGCCAAATACATTCTTTATTTTCCCTAATTGCAAATTGAGAGTACGTTGGCAAGAATAGTCACAAGCAACTAAAACACTAGTCAAAGTCGTTCAATGGAAATGTCAAACACCCTTTAAGAGTATTCATAGTAGTGATGCTAAAATTTTTAGATTTTAACCATTAAAAAATCTACTTTATCTATTTTACCACTTCACTTAACAATACATTCAATATTAAAGATTTATTTTAACATACAACACTTTTTTTTTTGGAGAAAGTTTCAACCTATGACGTCCGCTCCTGATGATAGCTCTTTATCATCAGACCAAGACACCAATCAGTTTTTAGTGTAGGCGGGGATTGAATCTCAGATCTTTTATACAACCATCAGAGACTTTACAAGTTGAGCTAATTGGAACCCACTTAACATACAACACATTAATATAATATAAATAATTTCTACCACTAGCACCATTCCACAGCCTCAAAACACCCACAAAAAGCCACACCCATGGCCAAACACTTACCCACAACCATAGAATACCCACATAACCATAGCCAAACAACCATATTTCTAAGCAAGCCACCAACCACAACTCTCCCATAAAATTACTTTTGAAAACTCAAAAAAATTCTTAGCAAAATACAATTTCCATACACCCTTTCATCTTCAACCTCAAGCCAAAAGCCAAAACTCCTTTGTAAACTTGGCAATTGGAACCCTTGGCAATTGGAACCCACAACAACAAAGACAATTGGAACCTACTAGCACTCCCAAAGCAACCCAAGACCACCGGCGTGACCCACACCCACCACCCACGGCCAAGATAACCACACCCACACAATCTAGCAAACACAAAGATCCCACTCACATAAACCCATATCGGTGACAACAAAACCCAATCCAGCCTCTACGAGTAACAACCACCACCACACCCAAACAGAAAGGATTTTAATGGAGATGAAAATAGAGAACAATGAAGCAATGGAGATGAGAACATATTTGAGAAAGAGCAATGGAGAAGAAATGCCCTTGAAGCTTCGGCTTTGGGTTTGGTTGTAAGATGGAGAAGAGAAGCACTGGGTGAGAGGGTTGATTTCAATTAAGAGGGAGAAGGGGAGGCATTGGGCGTGGGTTATAAAGATGGCAAAACGGGCTGGTCGGGTCAATCGGGTTGCGGGTCAAAATAGGTCATTTTAAGTGGGTTAAAAATAATATGTATTTGCCATTTAGAAAATCATGCAACAAATTACTTGATATAAAATGTATTACTTTGAATTCACTACTTATATAAAAAATGAACTCAGTTAAATTTTATTAATACCTATACAATAATTTTAAAATTATACAAATTCTAACACTGCTATCTAAAACAAAATAACACAAAAATAAGTAAAACAAATACACAAGTTTTATTTCTACACAATATCAACATTCCAAAATATAAAACAAAATTACATATGATTTATTGGATAACTCATTTGACAAAGAATAAAAACATATAAGAAATTTATAATCTTGAAAATTAATTTTATAATCTATTATCAATTGTGGTTGGCACTCTATTTCAATTTGAGATATACATTAAAGTTTGATTGTTTATTTATTTATACATGGTATCTTTTATGATCATATCATTAGTAAGCAACACACACTATAGGAAATATCATAATTTATTTTGAAAAGCCGTTTATTTTGGACATAAATTGTTAAAAAATAGGTCTAAGCATTTGTAATTTATGTTAATTTGATACTTTGGCTTCACTATTTTCATACTTGTGAATGTTTCTTACACGTGTCTACAATTTTAAATCTATGTTTTTAACTTTACTGTGATTAGATTATCTTGGCATATATTTTACTATCTGATATCTAAAATTTTTTACTCGTTACAGAATGCTCAACCATTCATCTTTCAATTAATTTGTATGCAATTATGTAAACGTCTCAATAGTTTCCTTAAAACTCATAACAAACAATTAAACCAATATTGTTTAAATTTTAATTTTTTTTACCAAAAAACAAAAGTTTTAAAAAAAATGGCTTGAGTTCGAGTTCAGGTTGGTTCATGTATCGGGTTGGGTTGACCTGCAAAAAACACAGGTCGAGTCACTGGTCAACTGTTTTTTGCTTCAGGTAAAAAAAATCAGGTTTAGGTCGGGTATTTTTCGGGTCAGAAAAATTCTAACCCGTTTTGCCATTTCTAGTTACAAAGGAGAAGAAATAGAGGAGGAAAAAGAAATAAATTTTTTCTAATGGAGAAGAGAGAGGTAACCAGATAAATTCGTATTATTTATGTATAACTTTCAGCTACAGAGACTGCTGCTAGAGATAATAGTTGACTGTAGTTGAGGGTTAAAATTTTTTAAGTATAGCACCTTTGATGTTGTGGGTATTTTTTGTGTGTTGGGTGCTAAAATAGCAATTTAGCTTTTTTAGTACCATTGTTGTGAATGCTCTAAAATGCCTTAAATTTTAATCTGACAACAGTTACAATAAGGAGAATCACCACATTAATCGAAACAAATTTAAAAGAATGTGAAAATTTAGGACTACTACAATTACATCCAACACTTGAACACTTCCATGTTCTTAATATATATTAAAACCATATACACACATTTTTACTGCATGCATGGGGTTCGATGCTTCATGCATCAAGAACTTCATGCTGGTTTAACTTTTCCATTATCATTTTCATGGATAAAAAGCGGTCATACATTACCAACAACTCCAAAGACATATAAAGAAGGATAATCACGAATTCTAAGAGAATATTAATAAATTTGAAAAGAGCTAAGAATTTTCACATAGAATACATATATGCTCTAAATAGTTGAAACAAGTACAAATTCTTTTGGGCAAAATAAAGAAAAAAAGAAAAGAAAATAGAGCAAACATATAGTGTTAGTAAAAGGGTCAAGTACACAGGCATCCTAAAACCTAGGCACAAAGCACAAGCACACCTTATTGAAGTAAAGGGCACATTTTTCCAATATTAGGAGTAATCCTCAAATATAAAGAAAGATTCAAATATACAATAAATAAAATAAATTTAAAATAGAAAAATATTTTGCTTATTAACTCAAATTGATAGCTAACCATGCTTTGAAAATGTTATGACCAGTTCTTGTGTCCGTAACTTTACCATAAGCCCAATAGCCTATTGTACTATCAATGAAGTATAACATACCATCGCTATACTTGGTACTGTATAGTATTGTACTTATGTATCTTTGTATTATTGTGTATGCTTATATAAAAGTAGCCATTGTTCAATTTTACGCAAAATTCAGTATATTATTTCATGGATGTATTATCGTGTATGCTTATATCAAGGATGTATTATTATGTATGCTTATACAAGCATACTTTTACATAAGCCGATAATAATTGAAAAAAACATTGTTTATTGGTTTTAGATACAATCTAAGAAGAGTACATGCCTTTGATTCCAAGTTTCAATCAAGAAATTGAAAATTACAAGGAAAAACATAATTTACTTACGTTTGATCTAAGTTTGGAGGCTAGGCTATAAGATAGGAAAGTGTTAAGCACTTATCTTACACGATTTTACTGATCTTCTAGGCTTTGGTGGTCAATGATCATACATCACATCATTCAAAAAATTTATATAATACAATAACATGTGATAAAAGATTGAAACAAGCATTCAATAGCACGGTGAAAAGCCCTAATCTAGGCATGCAAACATGGATTGAAAGTAGGGATGTCAAATGGGTCGGTTTGGGTTGAGCATAATTGGGATTGATACATAAAATCAATGAATACATATAGTTTCTAAAAATAAAATCAATGAATATATATAACAAAAGTTCTCCTAAAACCTCTAAAATAACCAAAATACCCTTAAATCTAAAAAATGACCATAATACCTCTAAAACTTGAAAAAAAATCAATGAATATATATAACAAAAGTACCCTTAAAATCTCTAAAATGATTAAAATACCCTTAAATCTAAAAAAATGACCAAATAACCCCTAAAACTCGAAAAATGACCAAAATACCCCCCAAACCCTAAAAGATGACTAAAATACCCAAAAAAAAAACTTTAAAATGACCAAAATACCCCATAAAACCTAAAAATGATTGACATACTCCTAAGAGCAACCAAATTAGTCTGTCTAAAAATTTCCGTCTATTTTACACTAAAAACCTACTTTTTCTATTTTACACTATCACATATCCAAAACACCCACATCAGTTTATCTATTTTACAAATCTTTTCTAATTAAATAATATTATTTATTTATTATTATTATTATTATTATTTATTAATACCATTCTCTCTCATAAACACCCACAACATCAGCTCTCTCATGTTCCTCAAAAAAAAAAAAAAAAAACTCTCACTCGTTCCTCTCTTTCCCTCACTAGCTTCCTCATAGCCGCCTCACCCAACCCGTCGTCGCCGCCGATCCAGCTCTCTGCCGATCCAGCTTGCCGCCTCAGCCTTCCGCCAATTTGGCCTCCCTCTCGCTTTCGCCCTCCCTCTTTCCTTCGCCTGTCCCTCTCTTCCTCCACCACTAACCCTTCGCCTCCCACCCCCAACTGACTACAGCAATGGAAGATCCGGCGGCAGCAATAGAAGACCATCGGGCGGCAGCAGTGGCAGCAGATCCGGCTCCGTTGGGCATTTCACGTGAGTTTTCCGTTGAGTATGGTTTAGGCTGGGTTTTTCGATTGGGTTGGATTGTTTTTGGGTTGGGTTTACCGGTGAGTTTTGATTTATTTTGAGTTGGGTTTTCAGTGGGTTTGTCTTGATTTTGAGTTGGATTTTCTAATTTCTTTTTCATCGATTTTGGGTTAATTTTATGTTGATTTTGGGTTAATTCTTTGTGCTAGGTTGTGGTTTTTGGTGGTGGCACTGGGTTTGGTAGTTATTCTGGTGCGCTGGGTTGTTGTAATGGTTGAGGAAGAGAAGTAGTTTGATAGAGGAGAGAGAAACAAAGAATAAAAAAATCGTTTAAACGTAAACAGTAGCTGTGTATATTTGTATATTTACACGGTTACTGTTCATTTACACAGCCGGGTGTATATTTTGCACAATTTTGCACCCACTGATATAGGTGTTTTTTGATCAAAATGTGTAAAAAGAGCTATTTTTTGTATTTTACAAGACTATCCATGGACTGATGTGGATGCTCTAAAAACCTCAAATATTACAAAAATACGACCAAAACCTCTAATTTGATCAAAATACCCCTGAAACTACAAAATAACCCTAAAACCTAAAATCTTACCAAACTACCCTTAAATCCTAAAAAATGACAAAAAAAACCCCTTAAAACCTTCAAAATGACAGAAATACCCCAAAACCTCTAAAATAATCAAAGTAGCTGGAAACTTATAAAATGACCAAAATAACCCAAAAACATCTAGAAATACAAAAAATACCCTGAAATCTCTAAAATGACTAAATTACCCTGAAACCTTTAAATGACCTTAATAACACCAAAACCTCAAAAAGACCAAAAAACCTCTAAAATGATTAAAATACAATAAAAATCTCTAAAATGACCAAAGTACACCCCTAAAATCTCAAAATGACCAAAATACCCACAAAACCTCTAAAATGACCAAAATAGCCCCGAAACCTCAAAATGATCAAAACCCCACCATGAAACCTCTAAAATGATTAAAATACCTTAAAATCTCTAAATCTTGAAGTTCTTAGTATTTCTAGTGTGCTTTGAACTTTTGGTGAATGGGGGTATTTATACTAGATGTTGGGGAGCTAGGGTTGAGTCTGGGTAATGTATGACTTACGAAAATTAGGTTTTTTAAAAGAAAAAAAAAACGTAGGTACCAAAGTCAAATTGAGTGGGAAGCAAGCCAGAGCAATTAAAGGAAGGTAATCTTGGGTTCTGGTCAAAGTATCGATCAGCATTTGGTCTTAGACCCTCCTGAATCTTTTCCTTTTTTGATTTATCAATTTTTGTTTTAGTTTTGATTTAATTTATTTCAAATTTTGGATCTATGACTATATTATGTTAACTGTTCGTATGATTTCCTTTTCTAATTTTCTTAGTCTTCAAGGTCAGCAAATTAATAAAGTTCAATTAATTAATTAATTAATCAATTTCTGCTAATTCTGTCAAGAATTAATAGATGCTTTGCCTTCGGATTTAATTGGGTGCATGCAACCTTACCATAAATCCTATCCTCTATGACACCTCATTAAATTTAAATTGAGCTAAAAATAGGTCTATTTGAATTAAGAGATCATAATCACGTATGGTCGGGACCTGAGTTTATGTAAGTGTATTTATCGTTAAAACTTATTTTCTTCATATCTTTTAATCCAATTGTTTGATTAAAGCTCATGAACTATCACTTTGATTGTTATGACCTCAAGATTTGTTTCATGAAATGTATTTGGAGTTCAAATGGTCAAAATTACAAATTTTCCCTTTTGATGTAATATAGTGATGAATACAATGCAATGCAAGTAAGATGCAATAAATGCAAATGCAGTTAAATGGGAGTTGCAAAATAGGGTGTCTACACTAGTCCACTTCAAAAGCTCATAAATTTTTGTAGAGAGCTCCAAATGACTCATGATGGTAACCATTGGAAAGTAAGCTGCGAGAACTTTTCGAAAATATAATGAATGTCAAAAACGGAGTCCGTTAGGGCCTCTAACTAAAGGCGCAAAGTTGGTACCCTGAAGTTAGAAACAATTGTGGATTAGGAAAGTTACGAAATTGGAAAACTCGTGTCCCATACTAAATACTAAATACTAGCCTGAAATCTGTGCCCACACTATATATGGGCCCAAGGGTAGGGGGAATTTCCTATAAATTGGACCATTCCCTCTTCTTCCTTCATAAAAAAAATAGTCTATCCGAGCTCCAAAAAAATCCATTAAAAACTTCTCAAATTATCTAGAATCTCCTCCCACGTCCAAGATAAAAATGCTTCAAAGGTGATTTTCTAGTCTTTTTCTAGCCTTTTTTCTTTGGTTTTCATGCTCTATGGTTGGAATGAAAGTGTTATTTACTTGAATTTCCATGATGTATACATACCTTGTATATCACTTTCCTAAATGAATAGAGTTATTTTGGATTTCCATGGTTATGATGTTAGTTTTAATTCATAGAAATGCATGTATATAAATTATGAAATATGGGAATATGAATATATATACTCTTATTTTGTTGGCTTGTTTTCTTTTGGATCCAAAATGGGTATATTATACATGGATATGTATGTATGTCGATGGATTAATTTTCATTCTTAGAATTCAATTTCTCTTATGCTTGGTTAAGAACATCATGATGGGAGTGTTAATTTTGCTTGGATTATTCCAACTCTTACCCGAAGGATTGATGTTCCTATTTTTTCTTATCTTTTCTATTTGCTCGAATGCTTAAATTATTGTTGAAAGGTTACTTTGTTTAAATAAATTAATAAACTACATGCTTACTTTGTTGAAGAAAATTATATACAAGTGAATATGCCTTGATTTTAAGTTTAGTGCCATATTGCTCTATTCTTGTATATTTTTGCTTCTTCTCTAAACATTTTCATTTACTAAGTGGTTATTGTCTTTCCCTTTCGTGTTAGGATTTTTGTATGGTAGCTTTCTTGTTTCCATTGAAAACAATAAAGGCTTGACCTCATTCTCTCTTTAGTGAGTTTTCTAAAGAATAATTTTGTTAAAATTGATTTTAAATTGATTTTAAACTTGATTTCTAAAAGGGTTTTCTCACCAATTATTTTCTAAAATATGTGATTTCAAAAGGAATTTTTATATGGAAACTCTTTTCCAAATCCCTTTTCTTGAAAATCAAAGAGGTTGCATACTTTTTTTTTATTTTTTTTTTTATTTTATAAAAATCTCTTCTTGAAAATTAAAGAGGTTGCACCATTATTCATAAGATTTCCCCTCTCTTGAAATTCAAGAGGTTGCAACATTTTTTCTATAAATATTTTTTTTTTCAAAACTCATGAGAAGTTGCACCCCTTTCATAAAATCTGATTCTCTACAAAATCTCATGAGATATTCTAGATAGTTTTCAAATAAAATATCTTTCAAAAAATATAAAGGTGAACATTCCTTTTTGCAACAAATAAATAATGAAAAGCTTTTAAAATGTCTTCCAAAATATCCAGGAGTATTTCCTTCTTCCCAAAAAACAATTAAAAAAAAAAAAGAAGTTTTCTCAAAGTGAGAAATTATCCTTAACTTAAAGCAATTGAATGAGTGGATACTCGAGGCAAATCAAGCCTACATTCCTCCCTTCCCTTGGAAAATAACCATTTTACCTTTGTCTCTTATGCATGTAATTTATATAAATAAATTGCTCTAAAAGGTGGATGTGAGTTTCTTAGAACCTTTTTAGATTTTGTAGTCTCATGCCATGCATTCTCACTTGTTAGTACTTTCCTTATTCTATATTGGTACTTAGAATCTTATGCAATATATATATATATATATTTATTTATTTTGTGGTCCCCAAACCTATGAGAGCTTATGTCCTGGGCAAAGGATTTGGGCCCCCAATTTATTTATTTGTGGGTTTCCTAACAATCCTACGGGAATGACTTCAAACACAAACTAGATAGTCGAATTTGTATTATTTCTGTGAAATTTTTAGACTTACACCCCTTACCCTCTGGCAATTCTTCTCCCTTCTTTGCTCATACTCCCTATTTCTCTGTTTCCTCTCTTTTTCTCCATTTCCCCCTTTTTTTTTTCAAGCCAACCCCCACTTGTCTGCCTTCCCTCTCCTTATATAGTCTCTCCTAAGTGGGGTTCTAATCATTATTGTTTCACCAATTTCCATGCATTTCCACTTTCGCTAGAATCCCAAGAAACCATCATGCCTTCTGAGGATTCTCTTGAAACTTGTTCCAGATGCTAGATAACGTTCGATAGCAAGCTCTCGAAAGGCATTAACAACTCTCGGCAACCGACTTTAGTCTAAATGTTTCTTCATCGATTTTCCACCACCTCATCAGTCAGTAGTGGGCCGAACACTATGGGATTCCCCCGAATGATAATTTCTAAGTCCCAATATATGTATTGTCGGGTTGGGCTCATTCTAATCGGGTTTAGGGTCCACTTCCGTTTTATGGGCTGGCTTTGGCTGCTAAGGCCGATCTTGGGCCTTAGTTAAGTGGGTCAGTATTGATTCTCTAGGCCCAAACCCCCCACAATAGTCCCCCACGATCCTATTTTCATGAAGTGGGGATAGGATCGGGGATTCTTGCCTTATCACTCGGCCAAACTTTTCAAAAATGACGTTTATACCTCGGGAAGACAAAATGTCACTCCATTAATACAGCAGACATGACAACTTGCTCTTTATGAATGCGTGGCCGCATTTGGCACATCAAATGGTCCAAATGATTTGACATTTCGATTACTGAGGCACGCGTAAGTAGAAACAACGGTAAGTATTGATTAGTTTTTTTGCAGTTACATTAAATGATCTTTTTCCCTATAAATACTGTCAACTTTCTCATTTATTGTTAGGATTAGTGCCCAAAAATCCTATTGTATGCTATGTATGACATTATGTTCTATGTAATAAAATTGTTTTATTATTATCTAAAATAATGGTGGCATGAATATTTGGACATTATCATATAGTCCTTGAGATGCACATTATGTGATTTATTTGATTTAGTCATAGAAGATATAAATCACAAGTTCTTTGTAAACTCAAAATCTTAGTTCGTAGTAGGTGATGAAATTGAGAATTTCATCTGTGAAAACTATAACATGTCAATTAAGATGATTTGTCTTGATCATGGAAGTGAATACTTCTAGTTGATATGTTAATATATTTTAAGTGTATAAGACATATTGAACTGGACCGTTATGAGATTTATTATTTTATTAACAACTGTTATATGAATAATAAATCTCACAACGTTCATTTACATAAACTTTCAATCCTGGGTGAATAGTGAACCCGATCATGAAATGTAGGTTGCTTTAATATATTAGGAGTGAGATCTAGACAAACGGTCAAAACCTCAGTATGTTGGGCAACCATATTTAATGTTGAAGGAACACATATTCTCAAGATGAAATTCATAGTTTCTTTATAGAGATATAAAATATTCCATTGAGACAAGTTTAATGGGTTTAATTATTTAGAGTGTTAGGCCTAACCACTTTAGTAAAGAGTTACTAAAGTTCATATCTTCTGAGATCTAATTTCATAAAATATATATGAATAACTTAAAGGATTAAACTGGACACTTAAGGATCAAGAGGTAGAAATTTTCAAAGTGACAATTACATATTATGACTTTGTATTGCTACAAATATTTTCATGAAGGGTTTATATGTTTAATAAAGTCTTGGGATATAATTTATTAATAAGGCCTAGTGGGCGTAAGGGAAAAATGGAGTCGCCACCTAGTCATATGGTCTAGGAACCATGAATATAGCATCTTTTCAAGGAAGGACCTTTTGATCTTACTATCAGAGTTTGGGTTTGGAGTTTAGGTACGCTTTTAGGAAGGTGTTAGGCACCCAAGATCGCCCAACCATAAGGTTGGCTTTCCATCATTGTGTGTTATACCTTAATCTCATGAAAAGCACCCTTAACACTTGCATCTATACTCACACATACTAATATACATATATGCATACAATAATGGTATCTTTCATCCCAAAACACACATACTTATTAATCTAAAACAAAAAGGGAGCCAAGGCACAAAAGAA